>NC_039368.1:112057908-112235745 GCF_003573695.1 Papaver somniferum
GCTCGGTAGAGATTCGACTTCACCTGGCTAAGTGGCAAATTTGCCACTTAACCAACTCAATTTGCCAATTAGCCAGCTCCATAGTGGGTGCAAAAATGGCAAACTATGAAGTTTGCCATGCCCATAGGAACTGGCCTAAAACCACAATTCCTGGGTGAAAAAGTCATACAAAGTTTAATACTGTTTAAACGGACGAGAACCAAAAGTATACTTTCAATTATCCATTTTGGATATTCTACCCAGAAAAATGAAACAAAAGATATCATTTACCTAAAATACCCCTTAACCTTTTAACCAATTTTTTAAAAAGATTTTGTTTCGTTAGAAGCATAAAACTCATCTTTTGTCGACGGAAACGTCACACCGACGATTTTATTTTCTTTTTTCAAAGCGATTTTCTCTTCTTTTTCAGATCTGGGAGCTCAATCATGGTGATTAACGATTGTGGAATCAAAGTTTAAAATATTCTACTATCAAAAATCATCTCATATATTCAAATCGGTAAGTTTCAATTTCACCGACTACTATAGATGATTATGATTCATTGATCCAATTTTGATTTTGGTTTTTTGTCTAATTGTGGTAACGTGTTTCTGACTTTGATTTTGATTTCATGATGGGATTTTTGTTAATTTGTTGGGTTTAGTTGGTCATTATCCAGGGTTTTACTAATAATCAACTTTTGTGCTCCAAAACTTGATCGATTTGAATTATTATTCTGTCTCCTAAATACCCCTTAACTTTTTCGCAAGGCGTCGGGTTATTCTCTGGGTAGTATTCATGCTTTACATGGAAGTGTGATGACTTAGCAAAATTTACGGAGTATTCTTGCAATAAGTTATTCTAGTTATTTTGATGGTAGCGAGATTAAATATTAATTCTAATCATACATTCAAAACTTGTTTATAAATGAAGATGAAACCTTTATCCAATATTTTACACATCCTTGATTTGATTGCTTTGCTTTCTTGTTTTGCTTTTATATTAGTTTAATTATACAAAAAATCAGAAACATATTGACAACCCAAAACCTCTCTGTGGGAACGATCCTTTCTTGCCCTTGTTATATTATATAATTTTGAGTAGTGAGAAAGTAATTTATTTTTGACGCATACGACAACGGTCGGAAAGCAATCTTATTTGGATCAACACAAAAACCTGAAACTATGATGATGTGTCCCAAATACCCCAAGGATGATTCCTAAAACAACATTTCGATAACTTAGCAAAGAGTTTATGTTGTCTGAGTAAGGATAAAGTAAACTTCGAGATGCTCCAAATGGTCAAACATGTTTTTGTTGTAGATTAAAATATCATCAAAAAAATACCAGAGTAAATTTTCTCAATGGTGGTTGAAATACGTCATTCATTAGAGCCTGAAATGTAGCTGGAGCATTAGTGAGGCCAAATGGCATCACTTTAAACTATAATGGCCTTGATGGGTTCTGAAATATGTTTTGATAATATATGAAACATGTACTCTGATTTGACGGTATCCATGTCTCAAATCAATTCTTGTAAAGACAATAGATCCATTAGACTCATCCAATAGTTCCTCAATAATAGGTATTGTAAATTTGTCCTTGATTGTAATGTTGTGTAACTTTTTATAGTCAACACAAAATCTCCATATGTTGTCTTTCCTTTTGACTAAGAGAATTGGTGAGGCAAAAGGACTATGGTAGGTTGATAATTCCAGTTTCTAGCATCTGTTTGACCAGTTATTCTACTAATCTTGTTTGTATATAGAGGCATTTATAGGTTCTCTGATTTACAGGGGTGGAGTTGAGTTGTAATGAATTGTGTGGTAAAGATTCCTTTGGGGTGGTAGCTGAGTTGGTTCTGCAAAAATGTCAGTAAACTCTTGAAGTAGAGGAAGTTGCAGGAGGTGTGGAAAGTGGTGTAGTGGGTGTAGATATGGAATATAGATGACCCACAATGCCATGTGAATTGTTGTCAAAAAAAAATTGACTGGTTCACTGCCCATCATTGATAATGAAGACTTTGGATGGGTACCTAGTAGTGTAATCTTCTTAGCTTTGTACTTAAAAGTAATAGATAAGTTGGAGAAGTTAAAAAGTACATCACCTAAAGTTCTTAGCCAATCTACACCATGTACAATATCACAACCTCCTAATGGAAATACTCTGAGGCTTTCCATAAATTGGTGGTCCTGCATGCTCCATGTAAGATTTGGACAAATACCAGTACTAACTGTCCTCTCTCCATTTGCAACTGTGACTAGCATTGGATCAGTGGGCTCAATGTTGCATTAAAGGGAACTTGTTATAGTACTATCAATGAAGCTTGTAGTACTGCCTGTATCAACCAGAATGGAGACAGTTTGTTTATGGAGAATACCAAGAATTCTAATTGTATCACCAGTAGCAGCTCCTGTTAGAGCATGTGATGATATTTCAACATCAGATTGTACTGGAGATCCAGTGGTCTCCTCAAAAACTCTCATTTTATTCATTTCTTCAAGTGTGAGTCTCTTAATTGTATGAGTTTGTGAATTAAGTTTGTATGGAAGAGTTAAAGAGGATTTAGGGGTGAGGGAAGCAGATTTTGGAGATGTTAAAACGGGTTTTGGTGGAAAATGGTTATAAGAGTATTGCATGTTAGAGTTGAAGGAGTTGTTGAACGACTTTGTAAATGTTTAGTGGCAGTTGTTGTTAGAGCATTGCTCAGTTGAACCCACCAAGCGTTGGTATGTCAAGTTTGGTTGTCATATTTTAGTGAACCAAAACTCATGCTAAGAGTCGCTTGATTACGTACTAGAGTTAAACTTCGTATAGGTTAGCTTGAAAGCATTAGGATATGAGACGTTACAAGTATTGTGAAGTCTAGAAGATAGAAGAAGCAAGGAGCTACAACGACAACAATCATCCTTCCACTTGAGTTTAGTGATATTTGACTTGAATTGTTTCATTCCCTAACGTATCTTTCAAGTCGTGCATATTGAAAACATAACTGTGAAGCATGTTTGAACTCTAGATAGACATAGTATTAAGGAATACAATACGAGGTTTATTGCTTAACCATTAAACTTTGTAGATAAGACATCGCCGTAATTATTTGAATGTTATTGTGATTATGTATGGGTATAAGGTGAGGATTTCATCCTAGGGAACAATGTTTACATGTGTTCTAAGGAAGTAAGTTCATAAACTTGTTCTGTGATCCGAAAAGGAAATTGCCAGGTGTTATTGGTTTTGTTATTCATTGCATATCTTATGAACAACCAATATGAGTGATAAAGTAGAACCGCTCACAACTTGTTGTGTTCTTGGTAGAACTATTCACAAAGGCCTGACTTTTGTATTTGGTATAACTTTTATTAGTAAAACCAATCTTAAGTAATCACCTTGGTATGTATCGGATTATATCTGCCATGAGAAAGGGAACCGATCCTTGAACGGGGTGAAGGGAATCGATCCTAGTAAGGGGTGAAGGGGAACCGATCCTTGTAATGGGTGAAGGGGAACCTATTCTTGTAAAGGGTGCAGTACATCAAGGGGAACCGATCCTTGTATGGGGTGCACCAGGGTTTATAGAAGAAAGGGTAACCGATCCTGTGAACGTGTGCAACACATATAAGTTAGATACCATATATATGTGGAGAACCGATCCTAGTACCTAGTCAACCGAATATTTTGGGAAGCTAGTGTGACTATGCGTAGTACTCACATGGAGGTAGAACCGAAACTTGTCTTGGTAGAACCGTAAACCCATGATTGTGATTGAATGTTGGTTTGATCAATCACATAGTTCTTGAAAGTCATATGAACCAATTCTAAACTTGTTTGGAAGTGTGGAAAATCGGTTTCAAGGTTGTAAGTGTGAAAGAGAACTTACAAAGTAAAGATGTCGACAAACTTTGAACACGTGTTGAGAATGTTTATTTTTATAATTGTTCAAAGATATTCCTTAAAGGCTAATGGAAGAAAATCCCAGGATCGAAACATAAGTAAATTAAGAATCTTTTAATTAAGGTTATTAATTTATCTTGGTAGGGAAATTATGGAATTAGTAATGTGCATTTATTAATTAGATTTTCCGAGAGATTTCGATTATATTTTTGGACAGAACATTTCCAGGAATTATGAAAACCGAATCTGTGCATTTATGAATATCTTGAGAATATTTTCGGTTTTGGAAATTCCTTGGTGTCCAAACTTTCTTGTCTATAAATACACGAAGTTTGCCTTTCCAGCAAACTAATCCTTCGTAACATTTGACTTCCTCTTTTGTCATTGTTACTGGTGTAGCCGCCTATCAGAGAGGAGAGTAATCTAATTAGGTGAAATATCTTACGGCCGCTCGTATTAAAGTCTTCTTTGGGATTGAGAAGCTCTAGCACGACCTTTTGGTGGGAAAATAGATAATTGCGGTTTATCTTTGTTTTCGATTGATTTGATTGACTAACGGTGGTTGAAATCTGATTGCACATAGTTTGTTTATTCTTGAGAATCTTCTCTTCTGATATAAGATTCGCTCAAACTAGTTCAGAGTTTCGACAGGGATCTTTAGACTGTTGTAAGTTCTAAAGACGATATTGTGATAATTCATTGTTAACAGACTCCCGTTCTGTGCGTGATTGATCACGAGAGATTCAAAAGTGATTGGGTGCAGATGCTAATTGAAGATTTAAGAAGATTTGAAGACAAAGAAGATATTGAAGATCTGACTTGGGTTTTATAATCTTTGGTGTGCATAATACTTGTTTGGGAAAAGAGGATCCAATTAATAATCGGTTTATCCTTGTGGTAGATTGGATTAATTAATTGAGTAGATCGGCATCAACACGATTCTTCGGATTAAAGGTGTTGTTGGCTTAATCTTAAACGATTACCTTTGGGCGATTGAACATAAGATAGATCTAGACCCGACGAAGGATTTTATGTTGAGATAAACGGAAGAGCCTTTGTCCGACTCATATCACTTGGTTGAATAGAGTTGATACCAAACAGATTTCGTTTTCCTTTACTATTTGGAATACAAACCAAAGGGATTATTCCAAGTAAGTGACTTATTCACAAGTCGGAAGCGTGGGAACACAAATGGAACTAGGTATATTATAGAGTTAGGTACTTGGTCTCAACTATACGAAGTTAGGTGTAATTTTGTGTAGTGGCTTAATCCTGAGAGTATTCAATTATGGACTAGGTCCTGGGGTTTTTCTGCATTTGCGGTATCCTCGTTAACAAAATCTTGCTGTGTCATTTACTTTTATTTTTCGCATTATAATTGTTTTATTATAATGAAAGTAAATTACACAAATGTTAATTCATATTTACTTGATAATCAATCCTATTGTGTTTGGTTAAGTCCGAACCGTTGTATCAAGTAAACATACTAAGTTGTTGTATTGTCTCGATCTCGTGTCCATAGACGATCACACGAAGTGTGAACCGATTAGTTGTATTGTCTCGACTCAGTCCATAGACAATTACTTTAGGAGAAAGGACTTATAGGTAAGAAACGTTTTAGCTTGAGGTATATTTGGGTACCCTCGCCTTTTCAATTGGTATCAGAGCAGGCAAACACGAAAAGATCTAACAATCTGTGTTTGGTGCGATCCAACCTATAAGAATTGAATCCATGGATGATTCAGTTTACGTAAGTCAAGATAATGAGAACAAGATCTCAAGGAAAACCAATGGGAAATTGGTCTCGAAAGTCTTTTCGAAAATCAAAGAAAAATTCTATGTTGATGAGTGCCAAATATTGTATATATCTATCCCTTTTTGTTGGCATTTAACTCATCTTTTGTGCAGTAATTCTACATTTTATCCCATATTCTGTATTTTCATTGTTTTCAAGAATAAATATTTTTCTTACTTAATTTTGCATTTTTAGGTAATAAATAAAGTCTGGATAACTTGCGGAGCGGAAAAGAGCTGAAGAGTGGTGAAAAGCCGGAAGAAATTATGCAAGGAAGCCGCAAAGAATGGAGCACAAGACCAAAAAGTTAGGAATGGGCTCAAGAAGGAAGAATTGTTCTTAAAGAAGATATGGGCTTGGCATACCCAAGGCCCAAAACCCTTACCCAAACCCATTTTCTATAACCAAAACCACCTCCATCTTCAGCCGTCGGATTGGATCCATCTCATCATCCGATGGTCGCTCCTTCATCGCGCATCAAAATCTGAAGCTCCTGCAAAACACCATAGTGCCTAAATTCCAAGCCTTCAGATTAGATTGTAGTTGAATCCAACGATCGCTTCTTTGCCTGCGCATCAAACCCAGATACTTCCGCTTAACACTACAACACCTAACTCCATCTGGCGCCGTTAATTTCGTTGTATATCTGCATCCAACGGTCGCTGCCAGCATCTTCACTTTTATCCGTTAGATCAATCTTCATCTCCACACCCCACGGCTAAGCATTGCAAGACATCGAAATCTGATGAGCCCGCCTCACACTAGAACAACCAAACCCTATACTACCCAACCAAACAGACCTTCTCCCAAAACCATCGACTTCACCTCCCCCATCCCTCTCTGCAACTTCACCACCTTCTTCAACAGAACCGTACCACCACCTTCTTCACCTCCACTGCCACCACCACACCTCCCCCATCATCACCCCTATCTTTCTCCATCATTACCCCCTTGTTCTAACCTTCTATTATATAGTTTTCTTCCCTAATTTCTCTCTAAAAACCTAGGGAAGAAATCAATAAAATAGGACGAGTTGGAAAGATGCAATTGAAGCATGGGATGGAGCAGGTGAACAAGGAAAATAATGGGTCGACGATTGAAGTGTCAAATCACATGTTTGGTGAGTAAAATTCGAAACCCTAATTTCAACTGTCCAAATTAGGTTTTTGGGGATTTTTATAGAAAACCCTAATTTCTGTTAGGGAAAGCCTGGAGACGAATAGAGAAAAACATGGGTTCAAATTGTACTATCAAATTAGGTAGAATCAAATACCTAATTTCTGTGTTGTTTGATTTTGGGATTTGGGTGAAGAACCCTAATTTTGTATTTTGGGGAAATGGGGTCTGTGGGTATAAATTGGGACTGTGGGTGTGATGTAAAGACTCATGCTGGAATAGCCAGTGTCATTTGGTCTGATTTTGGGAGAGCTGGATTAGCCAGTCTCTCCAATCTTTGTGCCATTCATATTTTGCTCTTGTTTTATCCATTGTTAACTGTTACTGTGAGGTTTGATGCTGGAATATCCAGTGTCCAGAACTTAGTTCTGTTAATGTTCAATTTCAGTTCAATTTTAGTTCAATTTTCAATTTCAGTTCAATTTCATTTCTGTTCATGTGTGTTAGTTTCTTTCCCTGTTTTAATTTCCTGTTGATGTTCATGTTAAATGTGCATGTTCCTGTTGATGTTTGTGTTCCATGTAATGTTAGTTTAGTGGAATGTTAGGCTAGAAATCTCAGTGCATTGAGTTGATTGAGCAGTGGGGAGAAACTAGTGCTCACTAGTGACTGTGAGCAAGCTGGTTCTCTTCCCACTCTAGATGAATGCCTTAGCTTTGCTTTGTTAGATTCCTATCTCCCCTGCCCTTGGCTTAGGCCTTGGTTCATTTGCATTGTTCTCTGCTTGTTTTCTTCATTTTCTTCATTGTTTTTGCTTCACTGCCATCTCTTCTTTATTCATTGCCTTGTTTTGCCCTGTTTTGCTTCCCTGAGCAGCATGCATTACCCTGCTGTTTTTGCCTCCCTTCCACTGCTTGTGCAGCTGCTGTGCAGTACTGCTGCTGCTGCTGCTTTCTTTGCCTTGTGCTGCTGCTGCTGCAACCCTGTTGCTGCTGCTGTTTTCTTCCACTTGCCTTGCACTGCTGCATTGCTTTCCTTCCTCTTCCCACTGCTGCTGCTGCAACTGAGCTTGGCTCAGCAAAGACTACAGTTCAGGTTAAGGCCTAAGGCCTGTCACTGTCAAGCCCAGATCCTCATACAAGCCAACTGAGCCCAAAGCTCACTTCAACACTGAGCCCAAGTTCAGCTTACTGAAACCAAGCCCAGTTCACAAGTGAACTGTTCATTATCAAGCCCAGTTCAATTCATTTTAAGACCAACTGAGTCCAAGGCTCAGTTCAATTCAAAGGCCCAAGGCCTCAAGCACTTCATCATTACAAACAAACCCACTAAGCCCAAAGCAAATTTAGATCCCAATAGCAACTAGAACCCAAAATAGCTAAACACTACAAAGCACTCCCAATCTCTGTGGATCGACCCGTACTTGCACGAGCTACAACCGACGACCGTGCACTTGCGGTATTACTGTAGGCCCGCATTTTTATTGCGCTTCAATCTTATACACTCCTCCGGTCCCATCAAGTTTTTGGCGCCGCTGCCGGGGATTGGTGCTGTGTTTTTCTTGTTGTTTTATTAGCTAATTTTGCATTTCACTGCATAGCATTTGCATCTGCATCTGCTTCACTTCATTTGCTGTTGGACCTGCTATTCTGAACCTGTTTTTCCTCTGCTGGGACGCCACCAAGGAAAAGAACCAAAGCCCAACTGGGTTTTCGTAACAATATCAGAGCAGCTGGGCTGTGCTTAAAAGGTAACCCATTTAAGAGAACCCGAATTGTGGGCTTCCAATTTTTAATTGTGGGCTTGTAATATTAAAGCCAATTTTTGGGCTTCTCTTATTTTCTGTTGGGTTTGTAATAATTTATTTGTGGGCTTGTTTGTTTAATTTGTGGGCTTGTATTTAATTTTTGTGAGCTTGTTTAATTTGGACTTGTATTTTGTATTCTGGGTTTTTAAACCCAACTGAGCTTGTAACCGATCACGCTAGGTTAACTCGTTAGTGGGCCGAGTACCCAAATTCTAGGCCGAGATTTTGGACTCAGTTCCACCAAAAGTTTTCAACCAAGCGGAGCCAAAGCAAACACACTACCAACAGTGGGCGTGCTCCCATTTCAAAAAACCAAATTTTATTTTCTTTCTTCAAAAAAAAAAAAAAAAAAAAAAAAAAAAAAAAAAAACCAAAATTTTCTTTGCTCCCTTTAAAACCAAATTTCCTTTGCTCCCATTTTAAACCAAATTTTCTTTTCAAATATATCCCATCAAAAACCAAAATTTTCCCATAAAAAAACCAAATTTTTTGAAAACCCATTAAAACCAAATAGTGGGCTTTGTGTCATTTCAAAATGGGCCAACCTCGTGCTCTCCATGAATACATGTATCCGTCAATAAAAATTCTATTATCATGTATTGTATTACCTCAAACCAATAACCCTTTTAAAATAAATGCAAGCATGATACAAATACTTCCTATATTTCGAGGGTTCGATTCTGAGAACCCCTATACTCATGTAAGAGAGTTTGAAAAAATTTGTCGGACTATGCAACCTGATCATATGTCCGAAGACTCTCTGAAATTGCGTTTGTTTACATTTTCTTTAAAGGAAAGGGCCAAAACATGGTTTTACGGTTTGAGACCACAATCAATCAACACTTGGGACCAACTCACAGATCTATTTTTCAAAAAATTCTTTCCACATCATAGGACCATCGCTATTCGTCAAAGTATCAATTGTTTTGTCCAATTGGATGAGGAAACTGTTTTTCACTATTTTGAACGTTTTAATGATTTGTTGAGTGAATGTCCGCACCATGGAATTGAGAAGTGGAGACTTGTCGTCATCCTCTATGAGGGACTAGACTTTAAATCTCGAACCATGGTTGAGTCTATGTGTAATGGTGAGTTTATTGATAAATCTGTGGATGATGCATGGAATTTTTTAGCCGAGATTGCAGAGAAAACCCATCAATGGGAATCCGTTAGGGAAACAGGAACAACACCACATGATATGAGTCACCCCCATGAATTAGAGTTTTATTCTTGTAATAACTCCGACCTTAGGATTGAAAATTATCCTAGATTGCAAAATTCCTATCATGATGATGATGATGATGATGATTATGATGTTATGTTAGAAGAACATGTCTATACTGAAAATGTTATGGAACCTTTGGGTTCAAATACATTAGGCTTCTCTGCCCCGACCTTAATGCATGATATTTCTTCTAGTATTCCATGTGATGTTTCCCCTGATGTGCCGATACACGAGAATCAATTTGTTGATGATGTTGAGGATTCTGATTGTGATCTTGCCAATTTGATTGATGATTGTGAGCATGATGTGACATGTGTAGATGAGTTAGAAGATTTTGATTTTATTGATAATGATATGCCTATTCTTCCACCTAAGTCACAATCTGATGGCCTTCCACCCAACCTAGATTTGGTTTGTACCCATATTGTCAAACCGATTTTTCTGAAAATTCCTGATCTAGGATTGGAACTGTGTGCCTCCCAAGTCCTCTTGGACTATTTTGTTTCAAAATATAACACTTTTAAAGAGCCACAGTTGGAATGCATTTCTTTGCCCATCCCGAAAACAGTCCATTATGAGTTAGATCTTTTGAATCCTGAACCCCTAAAATTAAAAGATTTTGTGCTTAAAAGTAAACCTGTTGAACAATTTAGGTTTAGGGGTGATTCATTCGGTTTTTCACTCTCACTCCCATTTAAGTCCAATTTTAGTGTTTTGAAACTTTCTATGTCTTTACACTTTGTCTTCTGGGTTGATCCTCAACTCTTTAGATTGTTAGTGTATGGTGAATTTTTTGTATATAATCCAGTAAATAAAATTTCTTAAAAACCCTTTTGTTCCTTTTGTATATATTTTGCTAATCCAATATGACCTCGGCTGAAATATGTTGGATTTTTGCCTTGAATAACGGAGTTTTAATTCTGCTTTCGCCGAAATCGGGTATTCTCTCTCCTTTTACTCTACTCAGCATGTCCCTTTCCATATGTTGCATTTTAATTCTTCCCATATTTTGAAACATTGAGGACAATGTTTAGTTTAGGTTTGGGGGTATAGAGTAGATACCATGATAATTTGCCATAATTGAAAACGAACTCCTTCTTCTTTTTGAAAAAAAATCAAAATTCCAAAAAAATTGAAAAATCAAAATTCAAAAAAATTAAAAAATTGAAAAAAACATAAAAATGGAGCTCATTTACCTTGAAATGTTGACTCTTGTGCAAATATGTAATTATTAGGAGTCTT
Source organism: Papaver somniferum (assembly GCF_003573695.1). Lineage (NCBI taxonomy): Eukaryota > Viridiplantae > Streptophyta > Magnoliopsida > Ranunculales > Papaveraceae > Papaver > Papaver somniferum. Next base: position 112,068,966 of record NC_039368.1, read on the forward strand.
AGTCTAGATATTTAGGCACCTTGATTCTAGCACAATTCACATAGTGATAAGAAATTTGCACGCGCACGATCTACCAATACATGTATGGCCTCGATCTTCAAGGTGTTTGATAGGAAGTTACGATTGCCAATCACTTTAGAATACTGAACGAAACTTGACTAGCTTGTTCTTTGGTTGGTTGGGATAGAAGGTGGAGGTTACATTAAGAAAGACAACCATCGAATTTAACTGGGTGCATCAAAAAGGGCTACCTCTTGCAAAGTGTCATGTAATTTTTGTTTCCTTTTGTATTTGTATCAAAAGTGTTTACTCTTAAAAAAAAAAAAAAAAAAAAAAAAAAAAAAAAAAAAACGATGTATATTCAGAAAAAAAAGAGAGAGAAAAAAATATCAGAAAAATACAAAAAAATCAAGTATTTATCAATTCCATTCTCTCTTGTTCCAAAAATTAAAAGAGAATAGTCAATGTAAATAAGAGTCATGTAATTTGTCATCTTTTGTTGTTTCATTAAGCAAGGAGGGTGTATGCCATTGATGTACAACGCGAGTAATTGTGAAATACCTCCAACTCATTCACAATTCTCGTAAAGTCCGGACAGCTAGCTAGATTTCGACCTCAGTTCTTAGCCTGAGAAACTATCTCTTGGTGATTAGTAGTCATAACTTCAGATCTTTCTTTACACATGTGTAGATACACTTTACACTTATCACATGTCTTTTTTTTGTTATCAGTGCTAGGATTGTGCCTTCGATAGCTAGATTGACATCTCCATTTTGCTGTGAGCTTAACTGACTTGCACATGTCACATTTGATGGAATCTGAGTATTTTGACCTAGAACTTTGTAGGTACATTCTAAGCAAACCTTCACGAGACTTCAACTCGTCCACTAGGGACACTTAGTGGTTTAAAAGGCTTAGTGCATACGCTAAATGCATTCGAGAGACCAGCGACAGTGGTATAGTTAGGATTTCCTTAGTTTTGTTTTACTTGAGGACAAGTAAAATTCAGGTTTGGGGGTATTTGATGAGTGCCAAATATTGTATATATCTATCCCTTTTTGTTGGCATTTAACTCATCTTTTGTGCAGTAATTCTACATTTTATCCCATATTCTGTATTTTCATTGTTTTCAAGAATAAATATTTTTCTTACTTAATTTTGCATTTTTAGGTAATAAATAAAGTCTGGATAACTTGCGGAGCGGAAAAGAGCTGAAGAGTGGTGAAAAGCCGGAAGAAATTATGCAAGGAAGCCGCAAAGAATGGAGCACAAGACCAAAAAGTTAGGAATGGGCTCAAGAAGGAAGAATTGTTCTTAAAGAAGATATGGGCTTGGCATACCCAAGGCCCAAAACCCTTACCCAAACCCATTTTCTATAACCAAAACCGCCTCCATCTTCAGCCGTCGGATTGGATCCATCTCATCATCCGATGGTCGCTCCTTCATCGCGCATCAAAATCTGAAGCTCCTGCAAAACACCATAGTGCCTAAATTCCAAGCCTTCAGATTAGATTGTAGTTGAATCCGACGATCGCTTCTTTGCCTGCGCATCAAACCCAGATACTTCCGCTTAACACTACAACACCTAACTCCATCTGGCGCCGTTAATTTCGTTGTATATCTGCATCCAAAGGTCGCTGCCAGCATCTTCACTTTTATCCGTTTGATCAATCTTCATCTCCACACCCCACGGCTAAGCATTGCAAGACATCGAAATCTGATGAGCCCGCCTCACACTAGAACAACCAAACCCTATACTACCCAACCAAACAGACCTTCTCCCAAAACCATCGACTTCACCTCCCCCATCCCTCTCTGCAACTTCACCACCTTCTTCAACAGAACCGTACCACCACCTTCTTCACCTCCACTGCCACCACCACACCTCCCCCATCATCACCCCTATCTTTCTCCATCATTACCCCCTTGTTCTAACCTTCTATTATATAGTTTTCTTCCCTAATTTCTCTCTAAAAACCTAGGGAAGAAATCAATAAAATAGGACGAGTTGGAAAGATGCAATTGAAGCATGGGGAGCAGGTGAACAAGGAAAATAATGGGTCGACGATTGAAGTGTCAAATCACATGTTTGGTGAGTAAAATTCGAAACCCTAATTTCAACTGTCCAAATTAGGTTTTTGGGGATTTTTATAGAAAACCCTAATTTCTGTTAGGGAAAGCCTGGAGACGAATAGAGAGAAACATGGGTTCAAATTGTACTATCAAATTAGGTAGAATCAAATACCTAATTTCTGTGTTGTTTGATTTTGGGATTTGGGTGAAGAACCCTAATTTTGTATTTTGGGGAAATGGGGTCTGTGGGTATAAATTGGGACTGTGGGTGTGATGTAAAGACTCATGCTGGAATAGCCAGTGTCATTTGGTCTGATTTTGGGAGAGCTGGATTAGCCAGTCTCTCCAATCTTTGTGCCATTCATATTTTGCTCTTGTTTTATCCATTGTTAACTGTTACTGTGAGGTTTGATGCTGGAATATCCAGTGTCCAGAACTTAGTTCTGTTAATGTTCAATTTCAGTTCAATTTTAGTTCAATTTTCAATTTCAGTTCAATTTCATTTCTGTTCATGTGTGTTAGTTTCTTTCCCTGTTTTAATTTCCTGTTGATGTTCATGTTAAATGTGCATGTTCCTGTTGATGTTTGTGTTCCATGTAATGTTAGTTTAGTGGAATGTTAGGCTAGAAATCTCAGTGCATTGAGTTGATTGAGCAGTGGGGAGAAACTAGTGCTCACTAGTGACTGTGAGCAAGCTGGTTCTCTTCCCACTCTAGATGAATGCCTTAGCTTTGCTTTGTTAGCTTCCTATCTCCCCTGCCCTTGGCTTAGGCCTTGGTTCATTTGCATTGTTCTCTGCTTGTTTTCTTCATTTTCTTCATTGTTTTTGCTTCACTGCCATCTCTTCTTTATTCATTGCCTTGTTTTGCCCTGTTTTGCTTCCCTGAGCAGCATGCATTACCCTGCTGTTTTTGCCTCCCTTCCACTGCTTGTGCAGCTGCTGTGCAGTACTGCTGCTGCTGCTGCTTTCTTTGCCTTGTGCTGCTGCTGCTGCAACCCTGTTGCTGCTGCTGTTTTCTTCCACTTGCCTTGCACTGCTGCATTGCTTTCCTTCCTCTTCCCACTGCTGCTGCTGCAACTGAGCTTGGCTCAGCAAAGACTACAGTTCAGGTTAAGGCCTAAGGCCTGTCACTGTCAAGCCCAGATCCTCATACAAGCCAACTGAGCCCAAAGCTCACTTCAACACTGAGCCCAAGTTCAGCTTACTGAAACCAAGCCCAGTTCACAAGTGAACTGTTCATTATCAAGCCCAGTTCAATTCATTTTAAGACCAACTGAGTCCAAGGCTCAGTTCAATTCAAAGGCCCAAGGCCTCAAGCACTTCATCATTACAAACAAACCCACTAAGCCCAAAGCAAATTTAGAGCCCAATAGCAACTAGAACCCAAAATAGCTAAACACTACAAAGCACTCCCAATCTCTGTGGATCGACCCGTACTTGCACGAGATACAACCGACGACCGTGCACTTGCGGTATTACTGTAGGCCCGCGTTTTTATTGCGCTTCAATCTTATACACTCCTCCGGGCCCATCATATGTCTAATAATTTGATTACGAATCAGATTCCTGATCAAAAGGGAATAAGTTCGAAACTCAAGAAACATGGGTTGGACCCGTCTCCATTTCCTTGTGACAAATCTTCTGAAAATAGATTCGATTCACTCGTTAGCCCGAGTTCTGAATTTGCTAAAATGATGGAAAGATTTTTCAAACATATTGAAAAGATTTCAGAAAAGGGTAAATCCATTGACAGCCTAAATGATGTCCTAGAACTTGTTGTTCAATTGAATGTAAGAATATGTGAAGGAAAGCGAGAAACACTCAGTCTTCAAAATAATCTAATAGATTATGAGGAAAAAAATTGGCTTTTTGCAATGAAGTTCATCAACAGACTATATAGTGTGAAAATGTTACTCATTCGCTGGAACACTCACAGATAAGGAATAATGCCCTTATTGAGAATCCTCTTACAGTCACATGCCAAGAGTTATATATGAACAAATGTTTAGAAAAAAATTACCAACAAGGAATGAAAACCTTAAGAGGACATATAGAACGTCTTGAACAGAGACGTTAACAAACTGTCGACTGGCAGATCTAGACATTACGGGTTCAAGTTCAAGGAACATACCATCCTGGGCGCAAAATGTAATTAAGGATATTGTATCTCACAATTCCCTTAACTACAAGGACAGGTTCAGAACCCACGAAGAAGAACATGATTATGTTCAAAAGGGAGAAAGATCTCCTCCTGAAGTGTATGATGAGGATTATCCTCATCCCGGTGCTTTACCGCACTGGAGTGTGCATCCTTACTTGCCCAATCTTCGGATGTAAGGAAGCACACATACCTGGGCAGCTGGTATCCAGCTAATATCTCTTATTCAACAGAGAGAGATTACACAATCTACCTTAAAGACTTTGATCATCTCTTTGGTAGAAAGGTTGTCTTACAACAACTTGTGTAAAAAGGATAAGCTATAACACATTAGATACGAAAATCTTTTTCAACTCTTGTCAGAATTATTTATTTAAGGTTGATATCTAAGTTAGGAATGTGTTAAAAGTATTCCTTGTATTAGTACTCAAAGTGTCAGATAATTTATACAAAAGAATGGACTCTCAAACCAAATCTCAGTCTGACTCGGAAAGACTGTGACGGCGCAACGATACGCGCACATGGTACCCGTTGGTGGGGAAAATACCGAGCAAATTAGACAGTCAAAGTCATCTCCATCTTGTAGAATTGACACCAACTTTTGAAGCAATTCAGGATCACTGGCAAATTTTAAACTACAACTTATGAGCTCATGTACATATGAATCTAGCTCCATGAGTGACCAAATAAGAGAGGATTCAGTAATTTAAGTTGTTCAAAAAAAAAGTTAAAGATAGAGGACGGCAATTCTCCTAATAAATCCTCGTTCTTTTATAGACTGATACGTCAAAAAAGACTATAATACCCATAAGTAGTAGATTATAATACATTGCCGTTCAGAAACCTGGTTACAAGAATATACACATGTGAGATGCAAAGGACTGTTTCAATTTTTAACTGTAATATATTCAAAAGCAAGTTCCTAACTATCCCATCTTTGTTAAACACTCATCATTTTTAGCTGAAATATTCAGATATATTATTATTATTTGGACTTACAGATTATCCATGCTTACTCAAGTCTCCTTTAATGTGACCACAGTAACCATAAATGAAACTGTTTACATGGCGGAATATCAGATCTGCCCTTTTATCTAGATCTTACTAACATGTTATATAGTAAGTTATAACATAAGGACGGAAAGGGTATAACAGTAAAGTACGGAAAAATTGGTAAACACGGGCAAATAGGTTCCGCGTTCGAATCCCCGCACACCTTTTTATTTTTCATTTTTGTATAACACTCTCACTTTTACTCTCGAACTCTTTTCGTCTGAAACACCTCTATCATGTAACAAAAACAACACCTCCACCATGAAACAAGAACAACAGCTACGACAAATATGATACCTAACAACAGATTAAAACCCAGGTTATTCGATTGTTAATCTTATTCTTCTTTAATTTTGACAATTTGAATCACCGATTTTTGACCTAATTTTGGCTTCCTATTTCAGCAACCATTGCAATTGCTTTCCATTCCTTATCCTACGGAACACCTGAGGCCATTTCATCTTCGTTTTGTCTGTCGTGCTCTCTCATCCTTTAACACACCCCAACTGTGAACAGAGCTACAGTACAATAACGGCTACGAAACAGATTACGATTTCATTACTTCTATCTCGAAATTGTGTCTTTAGGTTCGTCAAGTCCAAATCATATTCATTCAAATTTATGAATTTTGTCACCGATTTTCTACTCTTATTTGATCTATCTTTGAATTTTAGTTTGTTTCCCAATTTCAGTTGCCATTTTTTTCGATTCTTCAGGATTTCGGCAAAGAACCCACTAAAATTGTGAATTTTTTTCTTAAAATTTGTGAAGTTCAGTAGTTTGTTGATTTTCCTGAGAGAAAACATGTTCACTTATTCTCATATATTTGGTTGCTTTGGATTGGCGATTCTTTGTATGTATGTCGTAAGAGCGTAATTGAGAATAGTGAAGATTGTGATTCTATTCAACCTATTGTATTTCTTAGTCCTCCATACTTTTCAAATTATTCCATAACTTTTTGTTTGTCTAGCCAACATGAAAATATTCTAAGGTTATGGTTTAGTCATAGTAGGGATTGTTTGAGACACGGTATCTTCCGAGCCCAAAATTGCCCGAACGCCACTTCCATTTGGTTCCAACCAGAGCTCTTAAGCTACTGGTGATTTTTATTTAAAAGAGGTAAAGTTGAGAAATCAAGTGAATACTCCCTCCATTTCAGAATTATTAGAGGTTGGTATGTCTCTCTATACCTCAATCACTGACACTTGCTTGATGGCTTGTACTTGAAATGGTTTTGTAAATGTTAGAAACTTTAGTAATACAGCTCAAGAAAAGTACCGAGGATCGGAAAGCTTAGGCAAGCAACATACACCGGCACATGCATTGTATTCTCTCACACAGGTAGTTGCATGATTGCAGGTACGATGTTGCTATGAATATAAACACTTGAGGACCTTTTTGACTTATGACTTTGTGAAAAGGTGCAAGAAACTTCAACTGTTCTTGCAAGGATCAACTGGTAAGAATACAAGTTCACAATCAAAACAAACTAAATATACGATTTTGTTTCATAATTCGTGTATTTTAGAGTTTGAAATAAAATTTAGTAATATGGATGTAGTCTTCATTTCATCGACAACCTATGTTAACGGACAAAGACAAGGTACAATCTTGGAAAAACCATTTTCTATCGGGGATAGCCTAGCAAGGGAACAACTCACATCTAATACCCATGCAAGAGCTCCACCCTTGATAGATATTGAAGCTGAAATGAAGTTGGATTTGCATTCAAAAGAGACATTCCAAGAAAATTTGAATTGGGTTTTGAAAGGTAATACAGGTTTTTTTTCTACTTCTCTGCTTACAACATTACTCTTAGAGGCTTTAACTTTGTTTAATAACGCTCATTCTTTTCCGGAAGTTGGTTTGTCATTTTAACAGGGCGAGGACCTAAGGTTGGCAAGACACATATGTGCTCACTAAGGCCATGGGAGAAATGATAATCAACAGTATGAGAGGGGATATACCTATAGCCATAATACGTCCGAGTGTCATTGAAAGTACTTACATGGAACCTTTTCCAGGATGGATGGAAGGAAACATGTGACTAGCTGCTGCTTCAATTATGCCTTACTAATTGCAGCTCATCATGTTATTTGGAGGATGTGTTCCATTTTTTTGGTCTCTAAATATAAGTGAATTTCAGGATGATGGATCCAATAGTTTTATACTATGGTAAAGGCTTTTAGCTGACCCAAAAGGAGTTCTTGATGTGGTATGTACTTTTACATCTCAAATTGTTGTCCTAAAAGTAGTTTTAATTTAATTCATTAAAGTAGTTCACAGATAAGATTTGCGATCTAGGTATAGGCCGACATGGTGGTTAATACAATAGACGTCAGGTAGTTATCAGTCATAACAAAGGTGTTCAAAACCGCACTCCGTTCTTGCTTTCTGGCCATGTCAAACTGAAAACATCATGGCTTTATAAAATGCTCCCAGGTCACCTAATAAATTCATCGTCTTTGTCAATTCGACCTCCTATCAAATGTAAACCAAGTACTTGCGCTTTTATTCATGCAGGTGCGTCGAAGAGGTATAGAAATTAGCTGCTGGCATCCATTTGCTGAAACAGGGTCTAATGCTTTAGCAATTGTTGTGGTGAGATATTATTAAGGTGATTCTCGAGGTTGGCAGGCCTATAAATTCTCCACAATTATCATTTTTGAATCATAAGAATTGGCACACAGAGCACAAGTTATAAAAGTTCTCTTTTTATGTTTTTTGATTGAAGCTATACCTCTTTGTGGCGATGGCCGGTAAGGAAGTCTTCGTTCCCCTGTTGTAGCCTTAGAATCACATAGTAAGATAGAATTGCGTTTGTTGTTTATATTAGTGTTTTACTTGCTGTAGTATATGAACATTTTGCATAAATGGGTATTGTAATTGGAAAATTATTAAATGAAAATTTTGATTTGTTTGGAAAGTGGAAACAGAATGGCAGGCGCATCGCGCGTGCGTGCTATACTAATCTCAATTAAGAAAACCAAAAGGAAAAGAGCATCTCATATATTTCATGAAGAGGCATATAATCTGGAATCTGGAAGAGGGGGATCAATTTAAAATTCAACAGAACCTTACAAGTATTCACATAACTTCCACGGTATGATGCATCAACTAACATATTTCTTTTCAGAAAGCATATTTTCTTAAATATCACTTGGGAAATCGAATTTACAATATTAGCCGAATGAAATTGCAGACAGTAGTGGAGAGTGAATAACATGTATCTGAGTCATACGATTTCACAAGTAACACCACCGTGAGATGACCAGATTTTAAATGTAACAGCCACACCAAGACTACATTACATTTATACTACATAATATAGTCCGCTAGCACCAAAATTGAATTGATTAAATGATACTCCCTCCGTTTTAGGAAAAGTGATACTTTCATTTTTTTAATTTGACCTATTTTTAGGCAAAAATGAAAAAAATGAAAGTATCACTTTTCCTAAAACGGAGGTAGTACTACTTATAACACTATCAATGATGAATCAACAATTGCACAACTTTATGGATGACAACATAATACATCGACTTGATTAAGTGACATGCACTCTAGTGTGGACAATCACCCGTAGAAATATCATTTAACACTTTTTCCACTTCTTTTCGACAGGTGATTCGCTATTCTGTGGTAATTTCCAACAGAATAAAATTCTACAAAATATCAAGTAGGTACAATATAATTTAAATCCATAATTTCCTTTACATTAATGTGCTGTTTTCATTTTATAGCAGAAGCCCAGTACTATATCACGTGACTTGAGAATTTGTCATTAAGGTTAGTTGCATCCTGAAATTAAAACAGCATACTGGAGTATTAAAAATCTGCCGTCAATGGTTCCTAAACTTACAGTAACAAATTCAATGTCTATGTACAGCTAGCCTTGATAAGCTCATATGAAACCAAAAAATACAAGCAGTCTAAATCCAAGTCTTGGCCACACTGTCTTGTATCACTAGAATCCTATGCTAGTGGATGAGCTTCCTGAATATAGGGCCCTTCTACGTATATGCAGGTCCAAAATTCAATGAGAAAATGTAGTAGAAGTTACTATGACCAACGATCAATACTTTTACCTGAGAATGTATGATGTAGTCTTGAAGAACAAACTTGTCATCTAGCAGCCTTTCGTTGTGGAACGAAAGACATATGACTGATGGATTACTGATGGTTTCGAACTAACGTATTACTGATGAATCAACTAATCAATTCCTCATATGAGAACTAATCTGCTTTGGAAAGATTTTATATGCCAATCCTAATTAAAGTAAGCTATTAGTCATTAAAGGGGATTCTGGATTCATTAAACAGTTATTGATAAATGGGTTTTGTAAGATAAATACTCTATAAACAGTTATGTGTTTAATTTTTGATTAAAATTTTTGGATTCAAAAGTCCCAGATAAAATCCCAGTGCATATATTTCTCTAGAACTTTAATTGCGTTTTAAAGTAACAGTCAAACAATAAGTAAAACATGATCTCTTTATTTATTTAGCTACTGATGATAGATACTACAGATAGACGGATAATTCCCTATCCCTATGGAAACATTTCAATCTCCAAGCAGGGCAACAAGATAGTGATAATAGATACGACCAAAAGGCAATTCCCTATCCCTATGGAAACATGCAAATTTTCCAAGCAACTAAAGCATCTTCACCTGATGTGTCTGTCTCTCAATTCCGGGGATATAATCATGGGGTAAGTTCCACCAAGTCAAGTATGACACTTGGTGGCCCAATCAGACTGTCTCCATTATCATCAATCTCTTCAGCGATTTCATCCACAATAAACGATTCGTTGCCTCCAAGTCGGGCTCAACGTCCGATTCACCTTCTTCTTCAGATTCATTGTCAGATTCACCCTCTTCTGACTCATTTTCATTTTCCTGTGCAGGCTCCTCATTTTCATTTTTGGATTCTTCATCTTCAGATTCATTTTCATTTTCCTGCTGTACAGGCTCCTCATTTTCCTCAAACTTCTCATTATCTTATCATCAAATAGCGGGCGGAATTCACTCTTTGAGTTGCTCATATTTTAACTTAAAATTAGTAAATGACTCTTAATATCTCTGGTTTCTGTTAATGCCTGTTTGCTCAAACCTATTCTTCCTCCCATTTAAATACTCCTTTAAGTTCAGTACCAACACAATGTTTGTGTTCAGTTGTTGGAATAACACATGACTTGTCAGTTATTTTTCATGAGCACCTGTGTTTGGTTGAACTGACTAACCCCAAAGCTTTCATGATCCTCCATGAACTCTAGACAAGCATGAGAGATCACACCTAGAGATATCAAGATCGGTGATCCATGCGTCTTCTGCTTTATCTTGGAACATGAAGGCCTGTTTTGTTGCTTTTCCTAGATAATCTGCCAAATTGTATTTTTTATATATCTGATCAAAGTCTCCATGTATTTACTAAAAATTGATTGATGGATATTAAAACCAAAGAGGTTTATATACAACTCTTACCATTCCACAAATCGTAGAACTTCAGAAATTTCTTCTGCAAACAAAACAATGAAAGAGAGAGATAAGGGATCCATTTAGCATTCTCTCAAGAGGAAACTAACTTAACTAGTAAAATATTACCACAAACCCATTATATTTCAACCCTACTAAATACAGAACCGAAGCTAACAGAATTACCTTAAAACTGAACATGGGTTCTCAGATGAATGTACTACTAATACGTCTAAGATACTATTAAGAACTTGCTGGTGCTAGTACAATATTTGAATGTCTTAGTTACAATTGCTTACCAGTTTTATTCCTGCAGCACTAGTGAGAGACAAGCACCAATCTTTGCAGCAAGCTCAAATATACTATTAAGAACTTTCCCCATGATTTGCAAACTCTAGAAATCATGGTCAGCATATCTTGAAGAGATAATTTCTTAAAGATTAGCCCAAGTGCAACAGTAAGTAGTTCATCCCAGCGTCTCAATTCACCTCCTTCCATCTAAACAATCCCTGCACAAATAAACAAACAACAAACCAGAAATCCATCACATGAAACCCCAATACAGAAATCAAACAACAATCCCTGCATGTAAATTTGTCATGATTTTCACCAGTGTGCGAAATATGTACTGGTGTATCATTGTTTCATAAACAAAAATTACAAAGAAAACTTAAATAGAACACACTCTAATACCTTTCTTCTTTGATGCCGGTACTCCTTTGTTGGATTTTTTTGTTCGCGGATTTGGTTTTTCGTCGTGATGATTCTTCAAAATCACCTTCCTCTATTACTTCTGACCTAGTAGCAGTATTATCTTCCTCTGTTGAATAGAATCATAAGCCAAGGCTGTTGCAATCTTGCACAGGCAATTCCGAGTGTTGCACCAGCATGGCGCTTCCCAACCTTCTGCAGTGCTTCCTTGGCCTGTTCTTCTTGGCTGCAACTTCATTGCCTCAGTATCATAGCATCACCGCACTTACAGCCTCAACAACTCTGCATTTCCCGCAGCTGCAACTCCAACTGCAACATTAACTAGCTGCAATTTACACAGCACCATAGCACCTTCCCCGTAGCTCCCACAACAGAGCCAATGCACCTGAAAGTCCCTTGCTGTTGTGACAACCATCTCAGCACCTTACACTCTTGAGCCATTTCTCTGTAACACATCACCAACAGATTATAGCTTGACCAGCATGAACACCACCAGTACCATTTCAGCTTCAATTTCTTGTCCTTCATCTCTGCATTTCAGCTCATTGCAGTACCAACCAAGACCTGCAATACAAGCTCCACTTCCACTGTAAATCCAGGCCCACTGCCTGCATCTTTACTAAACACATTACCACCTACAATTCCATTGCTCTGCCAACAAACCCTTCAAGTCAAACTTGTTTTCACATCTGTGACCTAACCCTTGCATTCAATCACAGACCATCTCCAGCACTGCATCTGCATTTGTTTGACACCTGAACCTAGCCATTACTCCTTGTACCTTCTGCATTGCCATTGCTAAGCATACATCTAAGGCCATTCAAACCATCGGGTGCCTTCTTATCCTCCACTGCAACCAGCACAAGATCTCGGTAGCAGCATCAGAATCCTTGCAATCTCCATCTCAGTCACAGATTCAACAATTCCAGCTGCATCTGCATTACCAACTGCAACATCACCTCTACAATATCACGTCCACCAGGAAGAATACCACCAATTCCATCTGAACTGCAATCTCAATTCTATCTTAGCTCAGCCGCAGCTTAACAACATACAAACTTCCATTCAAGTTCATTCTGCAGTCACACAAACTCCTCTTGCAGTTGCTACACTAGAATCTCCATCTCAGCTGCTCCATTTCACCAACTGCAATCAACACAGTACATAAGTGCCATTCTCTCCCTGCAGCTGCTCTTGTAAGTTCCTCCTCAGGCCCATGTTTTCTCTACCATCATAGCTTCCCCAGTTGATGAGGCCTTAACAAATTTTTCTTTGGAAAGGGACTGCAAAATTGTAATGAACTATTTGAATGGGACGAGTTCTTGGATCTCTTGGCAAGTTCAAAGATTACTTGATGAAGTAAAAAGGATGGTGGCTGGAGTTTCTATAATCTGTGACTGAGATGGATGGTGGCTGGAGTTTCTATAATATGGCATATAGGTACGATATGTTTTAGGGCATACGATAAAATTTCAGGGCATACAAAACACTAATCCTAACTAGGGTGACCTGATAAGGGGCACCCTATATGGGTATGCAATTACCTATATGCCCTTAGATATTTTTAAATTACTAATATATCCCTAATCCTAATACAAAAAACCTATAATCAGTTTCACTTCTTCTCCCTCTCCATACCAGCCGACCTTCCTCTTCTTCTTCTTTTTTTTTCATTGCCTCTCATCGCCGAAATTGATCGTCAATTCGTGAGATTTTAATCGACGATTAAACTCATTTATATAATGGCTCGTTGTAAGCAAGTATCTCGTTCTAACCGATCAATTGAACAACCTATTGACGAACAAACTCAAAATCAACCGGAAGAACAAACTCAAAATCAACCACAAAATCAACCGGAAGTAGAGATTGAACAAGAACCAACTCCTTCAATGAGAATAAGAAGGTTAGTTCTACAAACCCATCTCTTATTTGATATTTTTGATGCTTTTTTTGATTGGTATGATAGATTTTTTAGGTCAAAAACATGTGTGTTCGACGGTTACAATGTGTGGTTCGGCTTACAAAAACCCTTAGATGTGCGCCGAACCGTTCTTGAAACTGAATTCGGAAAGTGTATATGAGGGGTTCGGCTTACATCGGAAATCCATTATGAGCCGAACCCAAGGACGTACAATCCTTATGCATGGTTCGGCTAACAAAAAACCTTAGATGTGCGCCGATCCGTTCTTGAAACTGAACCCTGAAAGTGCATATTCATGGTTCGGCTTACATCTGAAATCCGTTGTGAGCCGAACTCGATTACGTAATAGCCTTATATTTAGGATCGGCTTATTCGATGGTGTTAGTTTTGTGCCGAATATGTTTTGTGAATTTTAGAAATTTTGCATGTGCTTTGGTTCGGCTTGAATGGTTGTATTGTTTTGCGCCGAATAGTGTTGTATGAATTTAATGAATTCTTCATGAGTAGGTTCGGCTTATTTGTATGATACCATTTTGCGCCGAATACATCATTCAATTCATAAGTCTAGATTCAGCTTATTCGATGGTATTAGGTTTGCGCCGAATATTATGGTTCGGCTCATAACTATTTTGTATTATGAGCCGAACCATTCTATGTGTAAGAGAATGAAAATTGGAAAACCTGGTTCGGCTCTTAACTATTTTGTAATATGAGCCGAACCTTCTTATTTGTTGACAAGTTTTTGGCATTTGAAATTCATATTTCATATAGTTTGTATCTCTTTGTTGTTCGATGCATACTTATAACTTTCATACTTGTGTCAGGACTAATGCAGCTAATAGGATGAAGAGGATGGAGGTAACACCTTCTACTTCAAGAACTCCCGATCCTCGAGGAGGTGGTAAGAAAAGATTGGGAGCGAGACGTAGAGGAGGCATTTTAGAAGAAGAAGCTGAACAAGTTAGAGTTGGAAGACAAGAAGAAGTTGATGATAATGAAGAAGAACGTCAAGAAGTTCATCAAGAAGAAACACAACCCCAGGCAAATCCTAAGAAAGACAGGAAAGGTAAGAAGGTGGCAGAACCCCACAAAGAAAAGGATGATGATGATCGACGGGTCACTGGTTTGCACATTCCTGACGAAGATGACATAATTAGACCTCGATCAGATGGTTTGCCTCATGGCCTTCCGGAAGACGGAGGAAATGTTTTGATTGGTTATGCCGAATCTTGGGCGAAGAGAATATAAGAGACTCCTGATCACAACCGTGCAGTCCGAGTATTAAGACACCAGAGGGCAGCGGAATGGAATCTTCAAGAAGAGGTTCCTGAGGTGATTGCTTACGTCCAAGCCAGTGCTTTATGGCCTGCCATAAAGCATGGACACAAGGAATATGATAGTCTGTCGGCCTCTGCCTTTACCGAGAGATTCTGTCCAGAAACCTACACATTTCAGTTACCTTTTGGAGAGATGACAATCACTCCTGATGAGGCTAGTAAGATTACATGCCTTAAAGCAAGGGGTAGAAGTGTGAAGGCTGATTTTATGACATGAGATGGGATGAGCTCTATAATTTGTACTGGGAATTTCTTGGTTGGGATGCATACAAAACTGAGTTGGAGTTTTGTCGATCCGTTAGAGATGTCGATCCCGTTTTCATAGACGGTGGAAGAAACAAGAAGAACAAGAAGATCAAGTTGACTAACTTGAAAAAGGAATTTGAGAACACAAAGGGGAGAGTACGGGAAGGTTCCTTGGTAATGGATCCCATCAAAGTGAGGCAAACTGGAACTGCCTACTTGCTCTACACTCTTGGTAGAGACATCTTTCCCGACCTTACGGGAAACAAGGTAAATGCGAACTATCTCCAATTGGTCAAAAATCTTGAAACTTGTAACAAGTATGCTTGAGGAACTGCTACGCTCGCTTACCTGCTGGACCAACTTTCCACCGCGTCTAAGTCGACAAGTACAAACATCGGAGGAAATTTCACTTTGCTCCAGGTAACTTTTGGGAGTTCAGAGTATGGTTCGGCTTATAACCATAATTTCGTATAAGCCGAACTTGTTATTTATATGGTTCGGCTTATAATACTTGATCCGTATAAGCCGAACCTTTCTCTGAGTTTGCGATTGGGAGTTCAGAGTATGGTTCGGCTTATAACCATAATATCGTATAAGCCGAACTTGTTATTTATATGGTTCGGCTTATAATACTTGATCCATATAAGCCGAACCTTTCTCTGAGTTTGCGAACTTTTGGGAGTTCAGAATATGGTTCGGCTTATAACCATAATATCGTATAAGCCGAACTTGTTATTTATATGGCTCGGCTTATAATACTTGATCCATATAAGCCGAACCTTTCTCTGAGTTTGCGAACTTTGTTCTTTCTTTGATGTTTCCAAGTAAAAATTGTTACTATCACTTCAATTCCTTTAATTTTTTAATGTGGTTCTTTGGATGTAGGTGTGGATATATGACCATTTCCCAATTTTGAACTTGGCCAAAGTATTTGAGAAGGATGTCCATTATGTTGATACAATGCCAACTGCAGCACGGTACTTGTACGAGGACTCGAAGAAAAGGAACAAAAAACATCTAATGGCAAGTTTAAGAGAGACGTTAGACAAATTGGGTGTTGATGATGTCGTTTTTCAACCATACGAGAAGGAAGATGAAGAAGATGAAGTTGTTCAAGATGAGGATATGCCGGTAGATACGTATCATGGGCCATTGTTTTATCCCGGTGGTTGTGTTATATACGATCCTCGACGAGTACTCCGTCAATAGGATGCGTCCAAAAGGTTCCTTTGTTTGATGAGAAATTCAGGTTGTTACCAAAGAGTGGTACTGGAACTAAAAGCACTACTTCATCTTGGGAACCACAATATGATCCTCCTCCCACCCTTGAGTTTTGGAATCACTTATCCCATCACAGATTAGATATGTCCAAGTTGGCACCTATAATTGATGATCCATGTGAAGAGGATCCGGGCTATATGGATTGGTATAAGCAAAATTCTCATCCCTTCATTATCAATAAGGAGAGTCAGAAGATAGCTCATAAGGGGAAGGGCAAGGCAATCAATATCACCAACAAGTCTACTTCCGAAGATGTAGTCAGCGCTTTCAAGATAATGGTAAGAATGACTTCACTTCATACTATTTTCATATATTAGTTATGGTTAAAATGTCTTCAACCTCACGGTTATAAGTTGTTGCCAAATGAAAAAATAGGTTGCCGCGGGTAGGGATATGTTGAGAAAAATGAAGGCCAAACTTAGTTGCAAAACACCATTGACCGTGGAAGAACATCAAAACATCTATAACAAGTGGGATGCAATCATCAACAAAGGACAAGGACCCGAGAAACCCGCAACAAGGCCTACCATTAAGAGGTCTCGACAAGTTGGTGAAGGTACAAGTGGAGATGGTGCTTCCGGCCAACCCGGTAATAATGCGTCGGAATATGAAGACCAAGGTGGAAGAAGAGGTGGTCGTGGAACTACGAAGAGGGGTCGTGGTTAAGTGCCCTTTTATGTTTCCAAGTTTCTAACTTTTATGTATACTTTTATGGTGTCTCAAACACCTTGCCTTTTAGGTGGTGAACTTTGTTTTTAATGGTGTTGGGATTGTGTTATGGACCACTTGAATTTCATGTTTTAATCAATATCCTGTTCTCATAGTTCTAGTATTTTTTCAGGTTCGGCTTATAATGTAACTAATGATACAAGCCGAACCATCTCCTGTTTTCATGGTTCCAGTTTTTGTCAGGTTCGCCTTATGTTCTAACCTTCTTATGAGCCGAACATTGTCCTATAGGTTCGGCTTAGATCTGCAAATTATTATGAGCCGAACATTGAAAATTTGAAAATCTAGCCGTTACTGAAACAGATTCGGCTTATGTTATAACCTTATTATGAGCCGAACATTGTCTTTATTGGCACGAAAATCTATGAAAGAATCTTTTTTGAAATATATAGCCGTTGCAACCTGTATTATATATAGACATACATGAGTATGATGTATTTTCAGAGCATATACCACAAAAAATGGCACCCCAACTCATGAGTTTACATTAGAAGAAGATTTGTCACTTTGCACTAATTACGTAGCATACTATCCAAAGAAGGGTGAAGAACGACGAGTGAAGGGTTTTATGAGTATGTACTACTTAGTTAGAATTCATGAAGCCTTCAGCACCAAAACGGTTAATCCTCACAACCGGGATAGTGCGGCCTTGTTTTGCCGAATTGAAACTATTAAAAAAACGATGAAATACTTTGTAGATTTAGTTCGGATTGTGAGTCTATATCGTCTCAAGGGTGAAACAAACTCTGAGATTAAAGATCGAGCTCTAGAGGAATGGCGAAGATGGAAAGGAAAGAATTTCGAATACAAAGATCACTACTACATTCTTAGAAGGTTTCTCATTACACGTTTTGGATATTAAAAGAATTCGACTAGAAATTTATCAGGCTATTATGTAACGGAATCAACATTTTCAATGAATTTGAAAAGTCTATTTGGAATGATATAATAATTATTGTTTTCATGAATCATGCAAGGTTCGGCTTATCCTGTAATTCACGTTATGCGACGAACCTGTCAAAAACTCTGATTTTTTGTCAGGTTCGGCATATAACATTATTTCACTAAAAGCCGAACCTGACGACAAAAAAACACAGAATTTTTTGTCAGGTTCGGCTTATCCTGTAACTAACGATACAAGCCGAAACATCTCTTGTTTTCATGGTTCCAATTTCTAGAAAACTACATATTCCATAACCAAAAAGTAAATCATTCAACTATTTCGTTTTGATGGGTACATGTAACTATAATTCTAGTCAAAATATCATCCTCATCATTCACGAAAATGAAGAGACAAAAAATACGAAGATAAATCCATGAAACATTTTTATGGAGATCCTAAACGAACCTCATCCTCTTCACTGACCTCTTTGTCATCCTCTTCACTGACCTCTTGCTTATCATCCTCATCACTTGAAAACGTAATTACTTGTCCACTTGGGGGCTGCAAATTCAAAGAAATCCAAAGATCCATTTCCGTCGCATAATTTGCACACCAATCCATCGCATAATTTTTTTCAAATCCAGTACAAAATGCTTCACTCATCAAGGGTGGTAATGGGCAACCGGGTCTAAGTTTGATGCCGATAAAATGACAACTTTGAACATATCCAATAACAAGTCTTCTATCTTTTACACCATCATGGAAAGGTCTTGTTGGAGGCGCGTAAGTAAAACTACTACCCGTCCACCCGAAACAATGTACAACGCAATCGAATGCCTACGCTATTAAAAACCCAAAAATAGGCATCATCATCTAATGTTCTTGGGTGATTATGAAATCCCCATGTAGACGACGTTCGAATGCAATGTATTCTGCTGCCACCCCTGCACCTCATCTTGGACCTCCTCTCATCATTGTCTTGTAGAAATCTTTGTTTCAGCGTAGCGTTTGTAACAATCGTTGCATAATATACTTGACTTCATTTTCATGGGGCACCGGATTGTTCCCTTCCTTAAAAGGACCAAGTTGTTCCGCCGTGACGTAATATCCACAATTACCATCACCGTTTATGTCGTCCATTGTTACAATATGCTCATGAATTATTGGCGATAGATCTTCCAAGTAGTTATCGTATATAAAATTGATAGGCCTCAAATAGTTACGGGTCCGGAAATCACGATCTACAAAGAATATCACAAGGTTAAATACTATAAAAGGAATATCATAGCAATGTTTGTCTCATTCGACAATCACATTCTATGCCGAACCATGAACATTTAAAGGTTTCGGCGCATACGACATTCTCAATATGTGCCGAACCAAGAACAAAATTATTACAAAATAATGTTCGGCTCATACTATAATAATATTATGGGCCGAACCCTGAACATTAGGAGGTTTCGGCTTATACGAAGTTCTCAATATAAGCCGAACCAATAATATTACTTTAACCCAAAAATTTAAACATACATGTTCGGCTTATACGGTTTTGAATATATAAGCCGAACCTGTAATAATTTTTACTCCGAGCTGTTCAGGAGGTAGTTCGGCATACTATGAAACTTCCATATAAGCCGAACCACTGTCTAGCAAAAGGGTTGGAATTGAAAATTATAGGTTCGGCGCATGCTGTAAACAGATTCAGTGAGCCGAACCATTCATCATTTGGGTTCGGCGCATGCTGTAACCAAATAATGAGCCGAACCGTTCTTCATTTGGTTGATTCGGCTAATAGATGTCAGCCGAACCTGATCCTGGTTCGCCGAACCATGAAACAAAAATCCAAACTTTTGATAATTTGGAGCTATAGAAGTGAGATTTAGCATAAGATAAAAGTGTACCTGTGTATTAGAAGCTGATGAGTGCCAAATATTGTATATTTTTATCCCTTTTTGTTGGCAATTAACTCATCTTTTGTGCATTAATTCTACATTTTATCCCATATTTTGTATTTTCATTGTTTTCAAGAATAAATATTTTTCTTAATTAATTTTGTATTTTTAGGTAATAAATAAAGTCTGGATGACTTGCGGAGCGGAAAAGAGTTGAAGAGTGGTGAAAAGCCGGAAGAAATTACGCAAGGAAGCCGCAAAGAATGGTGCGCACAAGACCAAAAAGTTAGGAATGGGCTCAAGAAGGAAGAATTGTTCTTAAAGAAGATATGGGCTTGGCATACCCAAGGCCCAAAACCCTTACCCAAACCCATTTTCTATATCCATACCCGCCTCCATCTTCAGCCGTCAGATTAGATTACATCTGAATCCGATGGTCGCTTCACTATAGTGCATCAAAATCTGAAGTTCTTGTCAAACATCATAGTGCCTAAATTCTAAGCCTTCAGATTAGATTGCATTTGAATCCTACGGTCGCTTCTTTGACTATGCATCAAATCTCAATACTTCCGCTTAACACCACAGTACCTAACTCCATCTTGCGCCGTCGGTTTCGTTGTATCTATGCATCCGACAGTAGCTACAAGCTCCACTCCATCTCGCCGTCAGATTGTTCTATCAACTCCACAGCCCACGGCCTAGCTTCGAAGATCATCCAACTTGATATCCCCGATCAACACTCTAACACCAAACCCTATACTACCCAAACAAACAGCCCCTCCCCTTCTTTCCATCGACCTCATCCCTCTCTGCAACTCCACCACCTTCACCTGCCGCACCACCATCATCACCACCACCTTCTTCACCTGCTACAACCACCATGCAACCACCATACCATCATCACAACCACCTATATTACCTAAACCACCTAATACCCCTCTCTCTAGCCCTCTATTTCACTGATTTCTCACCATTCTTTTCTCTGAAACCCTAGGTGAGAAATCAGTCAAATAGGTGAGTCTAGAGTAGCATTTGGCGCATGGGAATGGAGCAGGAAGAGATTACAAGGCATGGGTCGACGTTAATTGGGATTGATTTCAGCGAATTAGGTGAGAATACCAAACCCTAATTTCAACTGTTTTGGGAATTTTTGAGGGAATTGTGTAAAACCCTAAATTGGGGGAATTGGGTATAAATAGAGGCTTTGGGGTGTTGTATTGGATATCTCTGGACTAGCCAGTGTATCCCCATGAGGGCTGGACTATCCAGTTCCTCTTGGGTAGATTTTTCTTCCCTGTTTTGTATTTGTAGATTTAATTTTAATTTTCAATTTTAATTCCAAATTCAGTTTTAGTTTATCTTGTTTCAATTCAGTTTGTTTTATGTTTTAATTCACATTTCATTCTAGTTCACATGTTAGTTTGTAGTTCTCTGTTTAGTAAATGTTTTGTTTTTGTTGCTGTTATGTGAGCTCACATGTGTATGTGTATAGCTAGGCTGAGATGATGCCTTAAGTTACTGTTAGTGGTGGAATGTTAGGTTATAATTCATGTAAATTGAGCTGATTGAGAAATGGAGGAATTTAGTGCTCAACTGTGCTTGTGATTGATTGTGCTGTCAAAAGACAGTCAATGCTAGGAGTAAACAGTTGAGCAAGCTTCTTCTCCTTCCATTACATTTATGTATGCCCTGGAACATAGGCAGGCTTGAACCTTCACCTAGCTCCATTAGGGACAGGGATTTAACATAGAATTACACTATCTGGCTAGGTCACAAGGTGGATTCATAACCTAGTTGTGTTGTTTCTCTGTTTTGTATCTGTAATTTTGCTCCCCTGCCATTGCCCTTGGCTTAGGCCTTGGTTTATCTTTTTGTCATTCTTTATGCCATTGTCACCTTCACCATCATCATTGTTGTTTGTTGTTTGCTTTTGTCATTGTAAATATCCATGTTTTACCTTGGCCTAGTGCCACTGCTACATTTAGTTTGCTCCACCTCCCCTACCATCTTCTTATTTCCCTGGCCTTGCTGCCAGTTCTGCTCAGTTGCCCTGCAACCCTGCCTGCTTACCTTCCTCCCCTGCTGCTGCTTCTTCTCCAGCCCAGCCTTGTCTGCTGCTGCTGTGCACTGCTTCTGCTGCTGCTGAAGCCACCACTGCTGCTGCTCCAGGTCCAGTTCAATTCTGGGCTACAAGTCCAGTCATTACAAAAGCCCACTGTATCTGTTAAGGCCTAAAGCCCAGTTCAGTTCAGTTCATTTCAAAGACTACTGAAGCCCAGATTCATTACAAAGCCCAGTTCAGTCTTGGGTTAATCTAGAAGCCCATTGACACTCAAAGCCCAGTGCACTTCAAAGGCCAAGCCTAGTGCACTTCAAGACCAACTGAGCCCAAGCTCAGTTCACTTCATTGTCAAACAAGCCTATAATCCAAAGGTACCCTAAGCCCAAAGCCCAAAAGGCTTCATAGTTAACCAACAACAATTTAGGAGCCCAAAATAGCTAGAAAACTCCAAAACACTCCCAGTCTCTGTGGATCGACCCGTACTTGCACGAGCTACAACTGACGACCGTGCACTTGCGGTATTACTGTAGGCCCGTTTTTTGCTTCAATTTTACACACCTCCGGGCCCACCAAGTTTTTGGCGCCGTTGCCGGGGACTCGGTTGTTTCTCTAGTAGTTTTATTAGCTATTTTTGCATTTCACTGCATAGCATTTGCATCTGCATCTGCTTCACTTCATTTGCTGTTGGACCTGCTGTTCTGAACCAGTTTTTCCTCTGCTGGGACGCCACCAAGGAAAAGAACCAAAGCCCAACTGGGTTTTTGCAACAATATCAGAGCAGCTGGGCTGTGCTAAAAGGTAACCCATTTAAGAGAACCCGAATTGTGGGCTTCCAATTTTTAATTGTGGGCTTGTAATATTAAAGCCAATTTTTGGGCTTTTTATTTTCTGTTGGGTTTGTAATTAATTTTTGTGGGCTTGTTTGTTTAATTTGTGGGCTTGTATTTAATTTTTGTGAGCTTGTTTAATTTGGACTGGTATTTTGTATTCTGGGTTTTTAAACCCAGCTGAGCTTGTAACCGATCACGCTAGGTTAACTCGTTAGTGGGCCGAGTACCCAAATTCTAGGCCGAGATTTTGGACTCAGTTTCACCAAGCGTTTTCAAACCAGCTGAGCCAAAGCAAACACAAAACCAACAGTGGGCTTGCTCCCATTCAAAAACCAAATTTTATTTTCTTTTTAAAAAAAAAAAAAAAAAAAAAAAAAAAGTTTCCAAATGTCTCCCGACAAAACCAAATTTTTCCCAAAAAGTCCAATCCCATTAAAAACCAAATTTTCTTGTAGATAATGTGTTAGTTAAATTTCCTTTTGTATATATTTTGTGCTCATCCATTGTGACTCCGAATATGTTGGAGTTTTGCCTTGGATAACGGAGTTTTAATTCTGCTTTCGCCGAAATCGGGTATTCTCTCTCCTTTTACTCTACTCAGCATGTCCCTTTCCATATGTTGCATTTTAATTCTTTCCATATTTTTAAACATTGAGGACAATGTTTAGTTTAGGTTTGGGGGTATAGAGTAGATACCACGATAATATGCCATAATTGAAAACAAAACTCCATCTTTTTGAAAAAAATTGAAAAATTCCAAAAAAATTAGAAAAATGATAAAAACATAAAAATGGAGCTCATTTACCTTGAAATGTTGACTCTTGTGCAAATATGTAATTATTAGGAGTCTTAGTCTAGATATTTAGGCACCCTGATTCTAGCACAATTCACATAGTGATAAGAAACTTGCACGCGCACGATCTACCAATACATGTATAGCCTCGATCTTCAAGGTGTTCTATCGGAAGTTTTAGTTGCCAATCACTTTAGAATACTGAACGAAACTTGACTAGCTTGTTCTTTGGTTGGTTGGGATAGAAGGTGGAGGTTACATTAAGAAAACAACCATCGAATTTAACTGGGTGCATCAAAAGGGCTACCTCTTGAAAGTGTCATGTAATTTTTTTTTCTTTTTGCTCATGTATCAAAAGTGTTTCCTTAAAAAAAAAAAAAAAAAAAAAAAAAAAAAAAAAAATGAAAAAATCAATCAAGTATTTATCAATTCCATCCTCTCTTGTTCCAAAAATAAAAGAGAGTAGTCAATGTAAATAAGAGTCATGTAAAGAGTCATCTTTTGTTTTATTGTAATAAGCAAGGAAGGGTGTATGCCATTGATGTACAACGCGAGTAATTGTGAAATACCTCCAACTCATTCACAATTCTCGTAAAGTCCGGACAGCTAGCTAGATTTCGACCTTGGTTCTTAGCCTGAGAAACTATCTCTTGGTGATTAGTAGTCATAACATCATCTTTCTTTACACATGTGTAGATACACTTTACACTCTTATCACATGTCTTTATTTGTTATCAGTGCTAGGATTGTGCCTTTGATAGCTAGATTGACATCTCCATTTTGCTGTGAGCTTAAACTGTCTTGCACATGTCACATTTGATGGAATCTGAGCTTATATTTTGACCTAGAACTTTGTAGGTACGTTCTAAGCAAACCTTCACGAGACTTCACTCGTCCACTAGGACACTTAGTGGTTTAAAAGGCTTAGTGCATATGCTAAATGCATTCGAGAGACCAGCGACAGTGGTATAGTAGGATTTCCTTAGTTTTGTTTTACTTGAGGACAAGTAAAATTCAGGTTTGGGGGTATTTGATGAGTGCCAAATATTGTATAATTTTATCCCTTTTTGTTGGCATTTAACTCATCCTTTGTGCATTAATTCTACATTTTATCCCATATTCTGTATTTTCATTGTTTTCAAGAATAAATATTTTTCTTACTTAATTTTTATTTTTAGGTAATAAATAAAGTCTGGATGACTTGCGGAGCGGAAAAGAGCTGAAGAGTGGTGAAAAGCCGGAAGAAATTACGCAAGGAAGCCGCAAAGAATGGTGCGCACAAGACCAAAAAGTTAGGAATGGGCTCAAGAAGGAAGAATTGTTCTTAAAGAAGATATGGGCTTGGCATACCCAAGGCCCAAAACCCTTACCCAAACCCATTTTCTATATCCATACCCGCCTCCATCTTCAGCCGTCAGATTAGATTACATCTGAATCCGATGGTCGCTTCACTATAGTGCATCAAAATCTGAAGTTCTTGTCAAACATCATAGTGCCTAAATTCTAAGCCTTCAGATTAGATTGCATTTGAATCCTACGGTCGCTTCTTTGACTATGCATCAAATCTCAATACTTCCGCTTAACACCACAGTACCTAACTCCATCTTGCGCCGTCGGTTTCGTTGTATCTATGCATCCGACGTAGCTACAAGCTCCACTCCATCTCGCCGTCAGATTGTTCTATCAACTCCACAGCCCACGGCCTAGCTTCGAAGATCATCCAACTTGATATCCCCGATCAACACTCTAACACCAAACCCTATACTACCCAAACAAACAGCCCCTCCCCTTCTTTCCATCGACCTCATCCCTCTCTGCAACTCCACCACCTTCACCTGCCGCACCACCATCATCACCACCACCTTCTTCACCTGCTACAACCACCATGCAACCACCATACCATCATCACAACCACCTATATTACCTAAACCACCTAATACCCCTCTCTCTAGCCCTCTATTTCACTGATTTCTCACCATTCTTTTCTCTGAAACCCTAGGTGAGAAATCAGTCAAATAGGTGAGTCTAGAGTAGCAGTTGGCGCATGGGAATGGAGCAGGAAGAGATTACAAGGCATGGGTCGACGTTAATTGGGATTGATTTCAGCGAATTAGGTGAGAATACCAAACCCTAATTTCAACTGTTTTGGGAATTTTTGAGGGAATTGTGTAAAACCCTAAATTGGGGGAATTGGGTATAAATAGAGGCTTTGGGGTGTTGTATTGGATATCTCTGGACTAGCCAGTGTATCCCCATGAGGGCTGGACTAGCCAGTTCCTCTTGGGTAGATTTTTCTTCCCTGTTTTGTATTTGTAGATTTAATTTTAATTTTCAATTTTAATTCCAAATTCAGTTTTAGTTTATCTTGTTTCAATTCAGTTTGTTTTATGTTTTAATTCACATTTCATTCTAGTTCACATGTTAGTTTGTAGTTCTCTGTTTAGTAAATGTTTTGTTTTTGTTGCTGTTATGTGAGCTCACATGTGTATGTGTATAGCTAGGCTGAGATGATGCCTTAAGTTACTGTTAGTGGTGGAATGTTAGGTTATAATTCATGTAAATTGAGCTGATTGAGAAATGGAGGAATTTAGTGCTCAACTGTGCTTGTGATTGATTGTGCTGTCAAAAGACAGTCAATGCTAGGAGTAAACAGTTGAGCAAGCTTCTTCTCCTTCCATTCCATTTATGTATGCCCTGGAACATAGGCAGGCTTGAACCTTCACCTAGCTCCATTAGGGACAGGGATTTAACATAGAATTACACTATCTGGCTAGGTCACAAGGTGGATTCATAACCTAGTTGTGTTGTTTCTCTGTTTTGTATCTGTAATTTTGCTCCCCTGCCATTGCCCTTGGCTTAGGCCTTGGTTTATTTTTGTCATTCTTTATGCCATTGTCACCTTCACCATCATCATTGTTGTTTGCTGTTTGCTTTTGCCATTAAATATCCATGTTTTACCTTGGCCTAGTGCCACTGCTACATTTAGTTTGCTCCACCTCCCCTACCATCTTCTTATTTCCCTGGCCTTGCTGCCAGTTCTGCTCAGTTGCCCTGCAACCCTGCCTGCTTACCTTCCTCCCCTCTGCTGCTGCTGCTTCTTCTCCAGACCTTCCTCCCTGCTGCTGCTGTGCACTTGCTTTTCTGCTGCTGCTGAAGCCACCACTGCTGCTGCTCCAGGTCCAGTTCAATTCTGGGCTACAAGTCCAGTCATTACAAAAGCCCACTGTATCTGTTAAGGCCTAAGGCCCAGTTCAGTTCAGTTCATTTCAAAGACTACTGAACCCCAGATTCATTACAAAGCCCAGTTCAGTCTTGGGTTAATCTAGAAGCCCATTGACACTCAAAGCCCAGTGCACTTCAAAGGCCAAGCCTAGTGCACTTCAAGACCAACTGAGCCCAAGCTCAGTTCACTTCATTGTCAAACAAGCCTATAAT
Source organism: Papaver somniferum (assembly GCF_003573695.1). Taxonomy (NCBI): domain Eukaryota; kingdom Viridiplantae; phylum Streptophyta; class Magnoliopsida; order Ranunculales; family Papaveraceae; genus Papaver; species Papaver somniferum. Next base: position 112,095,848 of record NC_039368.1, read on the forward strand.
CCAAAGGTACCCTAAGCCCAAAGCCCAAAAGGCTTCATAGTTAACCAACAACAATTTAGGAGCCCAAAATAGCTAGAAAACTCCAAAACACTCCCAGTCTCTGTGGATCGACCCGTACTTGCACGAGCTACAACTGACGACCGTGCACTTGCGGTATTACTGTAGGCCCCCGTTTTTATTGCGCTTAATTTTCACACACCTCCGGGCCCACCAGAAGCATTGGGTTCCTCATATATGTACTCGTCAACTGGATTTGGCTCATAAAAATCATCATTTTGAGTTTGTGTTTGAGCTTGAGTTTGTGTAAAATCATTCTCATAATCTAAGAAATAAGCCATTTGGGAATCATTGTTGTAGTTGATGTGTATTTTCCTAGGTTTTTTTGGTGAACATTGACCCTCTTTATCCATTGAATCAAAATACAAGTTTTTTTCTCACTTTCCCCTTCCCAAAAAAAAAATCCAAACTTTTTTTTTCTTCCTCAAAAATTTTCATCTACTCAAACATATATAACTAAATTATCTTAATCACTAATCATTAATCATTACTCACTAATCAGAATTATTATAACTAATCATTAATTAACACTAATCCTAAAAGGGTAGATTTGTCATTACAAAAAATATTTGACTAAGGGGTTATTCACTTTGATATTTACATCCCTATTTTGTGTTCACTTGGTATGCCGTAAAAGATATAAGTATTCCCTAAATCAGCCTTCCCCTAAAGCCGGTAGGACCTGTCGAAAGAAGGTTTTTTTATTTTATTTGTTCTTGTTGGTGTAAGTTGTACACGTTTGGTAGATTTTACACGATTTTCTCATAAAATGTGAAACTCAATCAGCTTCTACCTCTACGTTGTAGCCACCAGGCCTTGTTGTCGACGTAGTAGACTTACGTCGGTAACACTCATGGCTGAATCAGTGAATCCCATGCTGTGGATAATCAGATATCCTCGTACGTCCAGTTTGCTTTTCTTTTGAATTGTGGAAGTAAAACAAAAGAAAAAACAAGAACAACCTAGAGAGAATCAAACACCAATATCCTTGATAACACAAGTCGGGGAAAATGAAAGCCACCGGTCTAAAAAAAACGGACAACGTTAATTTGGACACAAGGTTTAGTTCGGTTTAGGGCAGGGCCCACAAACCCAAACATTTCCTGTTCCAAAATATGTTGATGATTACGTGGCGAAAGCTGTTCAGTGGGCAGTTTCGTACTATCATTGAACACACATCATGATGCGTATAAATTAAGATTGGGCGGTGAAAAGTGTCGGCTCCACAGTGTTACTTATAGTTTGTCGTATTTTTCTTTCTTTCTTACCGCTAGAATTTGTGTGGCTCGAAATCATCAGAAGATGTCTGGAAGAATTGAAGCCCCTAGAGTCGTGACTCGTGACTCATGGTGGATGGGTTTGGTAAAATACCTCAGACATAAAGTCATTATTATTACCACTCTTCAGCGAGGATATTTTGCAGCTGGATCAATTAGACTGGGGATTCATAATTACTATTTAGAGAGTGTATTAAACTGCATAATCATACCATGAGAAAATCAAACCGATAATCTGGGTGTAACTCCTTTGATGTCATTTCAGAGTTTTTTGATTTCTGGAAGCAGAAAAGTCAGAAATTAGTTTGGTACATAATTTTGAAATCTCCTCCTTAAAAGCCTCGACAAAATAAACTCTCACGTTGAACGGTGATGAAATCCTCGTTTCCTATTGGTCGAAATAGTCTTTTTCTAATGTAGGTGAGGATACTTAGCATAACTCTATTGGTCGGAATATTAAACATTGGGTTATACTTTGTTTACATTAAATATTTAACCGTTTGATAGTAACGGCGTCGACAAAGAAGTGGATGGACAACACTTCTGTCAGAATATTAACACAATCTTATTACATCGTGTTTACACCAAATACTTAATTGTACATTAATAACACCATTTAAGGCGGATAATACTTCCGTCCAACATTACTAAATTTACTTCAATAAAAACTAGTAACTAAACAACTAAACATATTTGGAATGAAAAATGTATTAGGAATCAAACAACTAGATTTAAAACTTCGTACAAAACAAAAATTAATTTGGAAATCCATGACCAATCGTATTTGGACTCAATTCAGAATTATATGGAAATTATATGGAAGACAAATTCAATTTGGAAGTCGAGGATCTACTATATTAGGCTAAGTATTATGGGCTAGATTTAGCTGTCAGGTTAGCAGAATGTATTGCAATTCAACAAAGAAAAAGTGTTGTCTATTTGCTAACACTAGTTCTCTCTCATAGTTATTGCTCACATATGAACTAGCAACTAGATAGTTACGATGAATCATTCAACGCTGGGAAAACCACCTTTTCGCGTAATGGTTCAGCGCTGAGCGATTTATTTTTTATCCGAAGGCTGAGATTTAAGCGCTGAATGGTTCAGCGCTGGGTGGTGGTCCCAGCTGCTAATCTAGATCCTAAATTTGCACTCCCATAAGACTTAGGTGACTGTCTTAGCTGACATGGATTGCCAATCTAGCTGCTAGATTAGCACACCATAAGACATTTTTTTCTCTAAATTAATACATAAAAGAAAGAAAGAAAAAACAACATATTTCCTGCGAAAATAAAAATAAAAAATAAATAATATCCGCATATATTTCCTTTTTTTTTCTCCACCTGTTTAATGTACTCGTCGGGCTACACATAATCAAAAATGTATCGTCGGGCTACACATAATCAAAAATGTATCGTCGCGGGGCGGGGTGAAGGCCCACGCACATCAAGTGAAAAGAAAAGAAATGTGCAATACATAGCACGGGCACATATCTAATAACTTCTACAGTAGAAACTCTATAAATTAATGTTGTTGATCGGGACCATCAAAATTTATTAATTAAGCGAGATATTAATTAACCGATAAATTAATACTTATTAATTTATAGATAAATTTCATATCAAATAATTAGTTTCTATACAAACAAGATACCATATCATATCTTTTATATTTCCTATATAAATACAATATCAATATCAAATCATAGTTTTATAAACATAATATCAAATCATATTTTTAATTTCTTATATAAACACAATATCAAACCATATTTTTTTATAAACACAATATCAAATCATATTTTCTAAATAAATTTTTATCAAAAAAAAATATTTCATATAGAAACACAATATGAAATCATACTACTAACAAATAATTTCTTTTATATATAAATACAATATGAAATCATAATACTAACACAAACAAATCATACACACAAATATGACTTCTCATCTTAAAGGTGTTAAAAAAACAACAATGACCGATGAAATTCGTAGAGCATTATTCAAGCACGAGAAGGATAATCCAACAACACCGAAAATTCTTGCAATGATAAGAAAAATTTGAGATGAAATTCAACGCGATATTGATTTTAACGAAAAAATAGAAGACAATTAAATCATTTTTCAATAAAATATTCGCAAATCATTAATGTATTGAATATATATATATATATATATATATATATATATAATGCATTATTAACTTATATTTCACAAAATTGGTTAAAAAAACCAAAATCGACAATTCCTGGATGAAAAGGACATTTAGATTTTGATACTGTTTAAATGGACAAAAATGTAAAAATAGCAACGATGTAAACAGTTTCATCCTACCCATTTTCTATTTATTTTCTTATTTTTAATTTACATCAGGATGCATCCAGTTCATCCTTGCTATTTTTTAAGTTTAAGTCGGGATGAATCCAGTTTCATCCTTGCTATTTTTTTGGTGTCCATTTCACCTATACTAATTTTTACTCGTTCATTTGAAATGTTTTAAAAATATTTGGACAAATGACCCATTTTCCATTTATATTTCATATGGGCCCTACATAGGTAATCAAAAAAGTATTATCTTATAATTTTAGAGAATTATTAATTTGATTGTTGTCCCCGATTCGGGACCAGCCAAAAATATTATTTAAAAGAGTTTATTAAATAATCGAGTACTAAGGAGTAAAAAAATTTCTACCGTACAAGTAAAATAATTAACTTTTTATAAAACAGACATACGTTGCTTTTGATTTTCGCTTCCACAGAAGCAGAAATGCTTTCACTTCCGGCATCCAAACTTACTATTAGTAATTGGTCCGTTAGCATGTTATGCAAAGCTAATTAAAAAATAAGTCAGCTCCATGCATTACTTAGATTTTAATAATTGTGATGTGCAATTAACGTATTAACTAATTAGGACGGTAAAAGATTAATATTATCTGTTTAGTATTATGCTTATGAATGATCATCGAGAGTTTTTTAATTAACTTTGATTAATATAGAAAAAAAAGGTATATATGAGATAATCTATATAAATCATGGGATCATTACTATATTTGTTAGGTACTTGAGTGAGCTATCATTTTAAATATTTTAGTTCACCGTACTTATCCTGGATGCTTATAATAATCACATTTTTGTATGCAAAAATCGATTGCGACTCCCATTTTCTTCGTATTCATCCAACTCCTCCTCAAATTGTGTCCCATACAATTAACATATTCTTTGCATGTAAAAATGTTATGAAAATTCAAAATACTCTCTTGTATCCTCACAAAGTTTACTCGAAAAGTGAGAGTTACCATTGGAAATTCAACCCCGAAAGATACGATTTTGTGCCTTCTCTTGTGACCGTCCCGATGTTGGTTGGAACCGTCCACATTGCATTATGGACAAGATATGCATTTCAAATTGGGTTAGGTAACATGCTAGCTAGTAGCTACAAGCCTACAATGCCAAACTGTACACGATTAATCATAGAGATTTTCTTGGAGCATATAATAACAGGTTTATAACACATCTCGCTGCATATCCATTTTATAATCCCGATATTAGTAAGCCACTGTGGCCATTAAGTTGAATCTCTCCGACTGCGTGGCGGAGATTTTAGTGTCTGATTTGGTCAATTGTAATCTCTTGGTTTTTCTGGTAAAATAAATTCCAACTTACAAAATGGTTACCGCATATTTTGATGCAACAAAAGCCGGAATTTATTTATTTATGCACACACATTGATCCGGCAATGGATTATTTAAGGAATCACCGCCGGTAGTCTGATAAGATTGTATTATTTTAAATGATATTGGGAACTCCATGCAATTTGGTACCCTCGAAGTGGCGTTGTTGGTTAAGGCTAAGAGGCTCTGGAAAATTAACATTGAAACTTAATTAATAATATATAAAAATCTAATTAGCGTATCATGTTTGGTTTATATTAAACGTGGATGATTGATAATGAAAGCTAGCATTACAAAACATGGATGCTAATTGCTAATGCAAGTATGGTCCACAAACCAACCCATGTTACCAAGAGACATTAATTTTTATTCTGCAAAACTAGTTACCAAATAATGATAAGAGTTATATTGACCCACAAAGAAGAAGAGAGAAGGTTCTGTCATCAAAGAGATAGGCGACAATGGCAAGGTCGAAATCTCATTTTCATATTGTCATGTCACGATGACAGTGTATTTCCATATTTTATCATATCCACCTAATCAATTACATGGGTACTAATTAATTCCTTGTATTCATCTAATTTTGTTTTAAGATTTGTGCATAATATTTGGACATTGTTGCAAAAACTATCTAAATTGCGTGGTTTCTAATTTTCCGAAACCATTTAAATAATGATTTTCACTAAAATAAAATCAGTTTATCGGTTTTAAATTTTTTTAATCCATCAGTTTTTCATCATTCTCTGATCCATGAGTGTTTAATGGCCATGTGTAAGAATTTCGAATAAATTTCCTATTTTCGACTATTATTCCTCTATTTAGACTCATTTTCATGCTTCTTCAAGTTCAAGATTTGTCTTATAAAACCGCCGGATAAGCCCAACATCGAAGTTGTGGATCAAGCACACGTTTGAAGCAAAACTTAAATCAAGTCTAACACGTTTAATAGTTTGCGGAAGAAAATTTCACACAAAGAGAGTTTATATTCTTCTGCACTTTTTTGATATTCGTCCTCCAAAAATGACGATGGTTTAAGGTTATTTTCCAAAATACTCGAGGGTCTTTATATCTTGTGAGAAAACTACAACATCCACCCTTGAATTTTGTTTCGGATTTTATATTTTTAAAAAAGAAAACATAATAATAACATTTAATGTTTGAGGACTTTTTCCTTGGACATGGATAAAAAAGCTCCAAAACCTTCATTAAAAGTGGAACAAATGGAGTAATAAAAATGCTATTATGGTATGCATAGCTTTGACAATTACGAGAGATCATCATGGGAGAGTTAAATGGATCCAAGAAATTCTAAAGACATATTTGAGCATTGTTATCTTTTCCAGCGGGATCACGGTAAGAACTTAAAATGATTTTTACGCTTTTAAGAGCATCTCCAATGTTTGAGGTCAAGATCATACTATGTGGATGTCTTATTAAGATTTTTTTAGTGTGGATTATTTATTACATGATGAAAAATAATAAATATAAGACTTTGTACCTTAAATTTCATCTCCAATCACCAAGATCCTATACAACATTTTTTGTCTAAATTTAGGACAAAAGATGATGTGAACTTAAGACTCAGGGTTATGAAGAAGGTCTAAATAAGACTTTCTTCTTTTCCCCACTTGGTCCCCACGTGGACATGTCATCTTCCTTTATGACCTCCACCCTAGTTTTGGAGATGAAAAGTTGGTATAAAGTGCCTTAAATCCTATGCGTCATGTATTTTTAAGACCCCACCCCTGGTAGAGATGTTGTAATACCCAAAATCCTAAATTTAGAGTTCGGCATCTTTCTCGGTTTTAGATTTTCCTACCTGAAAATCAAAAGATTTTACTCCAAAAAAAAACATTTTGTATTTCTATAACTTAGAGCATCCACGGTGGGCGAATATGACCAAATTTATGGTAAAAAACCAGACACAGTGAAACGGAGTATCGACTAAATCCAGGCCATCGATTATATTCCAGAGTACATTTTCAGGATCAGGACTAAACCCAAATATAATCGAGCGTTGATATAATCTTCGTTTCTCAACAGGCGGTTATATAATCTCCGCACGACATGAAACATTTGTATAGAGTTCGTCCCACGAATAGGCGAGCATATAAACTACGCTCCAACGACGCGCTGATAAAATGTACGCTTGATGGAGCATTTTCTGAGATGTCCGCCTGGAATCAGGCGTTGATATACCAACCGCCACATTCAAACGGAGGTAAATTTTACGCTCGACAACAGGCGGTAATAAAGTTTCCGCCCAGCATCATGCGTTCATATAGTATATGTCCCGCACTAGGCGGTGATAAAGATAAGCCTGGCGTCAAGCGGAGATAAAGTAAACGCCCGAAATCAGGCGGTCGTAAAGCTTACGCATGAGAAAATGGAAAACATGGCTACCAAAATGACAGAAGACAAGGTAAACAAAGTTACCAGTTCCAAACTTGATTCCATTCCAAATACTGGCTCTTTAAATTTAGAGAGATCAACGCGCTTTGGTAGAATCCACCATCAATGTTCGAGACACCACTACAACCAAAAACATAAAAAAAAACCTTTTCGGCCCTTTAACATTCAATGTAATTACTAACACCATGTTTGTTTACTCCTGACTCATCTGAGTCGTCTGGATCTGAATCATCTGGATCTGAGTGAAATCGCCTGACTCATCTGGATCTGAGTCGATATGTTTGTTTTGAGTCAGATCTGACTCATCTGACTCAGAAATAAGTGAGTCAGTGGCTTGATCCCATGAGTCAGGGGTATTTTGTTACCTGACTCAAATGAGTCCGAGTCAGGGGTTATGTCTGAGTCAGAGGTCGAGTCAGATCTGACTCAAAATGGAAAACAAACGGTCTGACTGCTGACTCGGTCCGAGTCAGGGGTTGACTCAGATTCAGACGCCGAGTCAGCTGCAAACAAACAAGTTCTAAGTTTGAGCAAAACATAAACTACCTTGGTTTATTTTTATTCCACTCATCTCCCTGTCAAGCTGTATGCTCCCTCGTGAGAGCATCAGCCAACACCAGCTCTCTGCACAGAAGAACGTTGGCGAAAATTATATAACCGTCTGGCTACGGGCGGATATGGGGCGCTGATTATACATCCACCTGGCTTCAGGCGGTGATTTTACGCACGCCCCATGATGCGTTGATATATACAAGCGCCCATTCGTCCGGCGTAAACTTTAATTACGTTCTATATTGGACGTAAATTTTACCAACGCCCCACACCAAGCGTAATCTTTATCAACGTCTAAATGGGACGCACTTTATACCTCCGCTCCACAACGAAACATTGATTATAATTCCGCCCGATTAAATATACTCGCCACCCACTATGTCACATCACGGATTAAACTAAAATTTTAATCGCTGATTTTACTCTTTACTCTTTGATTTTAGTCGCACCACGGCAATCGCCCTAACAGAGTTACTCGATGGCTTATCCAAAACCTGGTTAGAAAAGATGGAATTCCAAACATTGGTGTGTATCATTCTTTCGTGACATTAATTATTGATGAAATTTTCATCTTAATTCATTCTCATGCTAATCCTTTTTCAAGGGCAGTAATTAACAAATGATAGGTCAGAAAACTAACGTTGTGATTGGGCGGTGCCACCCGTTGCTAATGACATCGAAGAAAGAGAGTGTACTAATCCGCGGTTTATACGGTTGATCAAAGAACTTCACTTCTTTCTCTTTGGGCCTAGGTTCATACTCAGGTAAGAAAACTTTGCTTCTTTATACGGTTGCAGTAATCCGCGGTTTTCAAATGACAACCGCATCCGCACCGCATGCGGATTTGAAAATCCCACCCGTGTCCAACCCATACGTCTTGCGGTTTGGGTGAAATCCGCAATTTTGCGGACGGATACGGGTTAAATCCGCGGTTCCGATTTTTATGCTCACCCCTAATTTTCATGCTTCTTCAAGTTCAAGATCTGTCTTATAAAACCGCCGGATAAGCCCAATATCGAAGTTGTGGATCAAGCACACGTTTGAAGCAAAACTTAAATCAAGTCTAACACGTTTAATAGTTTGCGGAAGAAAATTTCACACAAAGAGAGTTTATATTCTTCACTTTTTTTGATATTCGTCCTCCAAACACTACAAAACAAAAGGTTTCTTGGGACGGCTAAAAAGTGTCCCAAGAGGCCCACATCCGTCCCAAAAAGATATTAGTGACGTTTTTCTGACCGTCAAAAAATACAACATTTGTTGTCTAAATTTAGGACAAAAGATGATGTGAACTTAAGACTCAGGGTTATGAAGAAGGTCTAAATAAGACTTTCTTCTTTACCCCACTTGGTCCCCACATGGACATGTCATCTTCCTTTATGACCTCCACCCTAGTTTTGGAGATGAAAAGTTGGTATAAAATGCCTTAAATCCTATGTGTCATGTATTTTTAAGACCCCCACCCCTGGTATTAGAGATGTTGTAATACCCAAAATTCCTAAATTTAGAGCTCCGCATCTTTCTCGGTTTTAGATTTTCCTACCCGAAAATCAAAAGATTTTACTCCAAAAAAAACATTTTGTATTTCTATAACTTAGAGCATCCACAGTACACAGTGGAACGGAGTATCGACTAAATCCAGACCATCGATTATATTCCAGAGTACATTTGGTCAGGGATCAGGACTAAACCCAAATATAATCGAGCGTTGATATAATCTTTGTTTCTCAACAGGCGGTTATATAATCTCCACACGACATGAAGCGTTTGTATAGAGTTCGTCCCACGAATAGGCGAGCATATAAACTACGCTCCAACGACGCGCTGATAAAATGTACGCCCGATGGAGCATTTTCTGAGATGTCCGCTTGGAATCAGGCGTTGATATACCAACCGCCACATTCAAACGGAGGTAAAGTTTACGCTCGACAACAGGCGGTAATAAAATTACTGCCCAGCATCAGGCGTTCATATAGTATATGTCCCGCAACAGGCGGTGATAAAGATAAGCCTGGCGTCAAGCGGAGATAAAGTAAACGCCTGAAATCAGGCGGTCGTAAAGCTTACGCATGAGAAATTTGAACGTTGGAGAAAATGGAACGTTGAAGAAAATGGAAAACATGGCTACCAAAATGACAGAAGACAAGGTAAACAAAGTTACCAGTTCCAAACTTGATTCCATTCCAAATATCTGGCTCTTTAGATTTAGAGAGATCAACGCGCTTTGGTAGAATCCACCATCAATGTTCGAGACACCACTACAACCAAAAACATAAAAAAGCCTTTTCGGCCCTTTAACATTCAATGTAATTACTAAATTTGAGCAAAACATAAACTACCTTGGTTTATTTTTGTTCCACTCATCTCCCTGTCAAGCTATATGCTCCCTCGTGAGAGCATCAGCCAACACCAGCTCTCTACACAGAAGAACGTTGGCCAAAATTATATAACCGTCTGGCTACGGGCGGATATGGGGCGTTGATTATACATCCGCCTGGCTTCAGGCGGTGACTTTACGCACGCCCCATGGTGCGTTGATATATACAAGCGCCCATTCGTCCGGCGTAAACTTTAATTACGTCCTATATTGGGCGTAAATTTTACCAACGCCCCACACCAAACGTAATCTTTATCAACGTCTAAATGGGACGCACTTTATACCTCCGCTCCACAACGAAACATTGATTATAATTCCGCCCGATTAAATATACTCGCCATCCACTATGTCACACCACGGATTAAATTAAAATTTTAATCGCTGATTTTACTCTTTGGTTTTAGTCGCAACACTGCAGTCGCCCTAACAGAGTTACTCGATGGCTTATCCAAAACCTGGTTAGAAAAGTTGGAATTCCAAACATTGGTGTGTATCATTCTTTCGTGACATTAATTATTGATGAAATTTTCATCTTAATTCATTCTCATGCTAATCCTTTTTCAAGGGCAGTAATTAACAAATGATAGGTCAGAAAACTAACGTCGTGATTGGGCGGTGCCACCCGTTGCTAATGACATCGAAGAAAGAGAGTGTACTAATCCCATCTCAATCATACAAAACGGAAGAACAGTGAATTAACAGGACCCACCACTCCAAAACCTTGACTATAAAATCCAACACTCCCCCATATCCCAAAGCAAGAAAAGCAAAAAACAAAACGTAATAGAGATACAGACTTGAAGAGTGAGAAGGAGAAAAGCAGCTAGCAGAAGAAGAAAAAAATGGAAGGAAAAGAAGAAGATGTGAGGTTGGGGGCAAACAAGTTCTCAGAGAGGCAACCAATCGGAACAGCAGCACAGATGACTGAAGACAAAGATTACAGAGAGCCACCACCAGCTCCTTTCTTTGAACCAGGAGAATTAGGTTCATGGTCTTTCTACAGAGCTGGTATTGCTGAATTCATAGCTACTTTTCTGTTCCTATACATCTCCGTCTTGACTGTTATGGGTGTCGCTGGTGCCAAAAACAAGTGCCAGTCTGTTGGTATTCAAGGTATTGCTTGGGCTTTTGGTGGTATGATCTTTGCCCTTGTCTACTGTACCGCCGGTATCTCAGGTACTTCATCTTTTTCCCCTTCACCTCCCAACAATTTTTACTCTGTTTTTCTTCTTTTTATCAATTGAACTCATTTTTTTGGCTTAATTTCTGTGTTACAGGAGGACATATTAACCCTGCAGTGACATTCGGTTTGTTATTGGCAAGAAAATTGTCAGTGACAAGAGCAGTGTTCTACATGATCATGCAGTGTCTTGGTGCCATCTGTGGTGCCGGTGTTGTCAAAGGTTTCCAACCAAGTAAATACCAGATGCTGAACGGTGGTGCCAACTTTGTAGCTCCTGGTTACACCAAGGGAGATGGTCTTGGTGCTGAAATTGTTGGTACTTTTGTTCTTGTTTACACCGTTTTCTCCGCTACTGATGCCAAACGTAACGCCAGAGACTCCCATGTCCCTGTAAGTAGACTTTATAAAATCCCCAAAACTTTATTTTTGTTGGTTTGATTTTTAAAATTACAATGAATTGATTATCGGTTTATGAAAAAACAGATCTTGGCACCACTTCCAATCGGGTTCGCAGTGTTCTTGGTGCATCTTGCAACCATCCCCATCACCGGAACTGGTATCAACCCAGCAAGGAGTTTGGGTGCAGCCATCATCTACAACAGAGGCCACGCTTGGGATGACCACGTAATTACTCTCTCTAAATCAATTAAATTCTCATCTTTTAATTCTATTTTTGTTTTGAGTGATGGAATATTGATCTGGATTTTTGGTGATGCAGTGGATCTTCTGGGTTGGACCATTCATTGGAGCAGCTCTTGCAGCTATGTACCATGTGATTGTCATCAGAGCTATTCCATTCAAATCATCAAACAAATGTTGATTTACGAATGAATGAATCAGTCTCTTTGTGATCTCCATTTCTGCTTTGTTTTTTCTTTTTAAGTTGTTGTAAGTATGTAATTGTCACGTGTGTGTGTGTGTGCAAGAATGAAGTGGTTTGTTCTTCTTCTCTCCACTCGATCATCAAGTCTAAAAGTCCACAAATAGTGCTAGTACTAGTGGTGTTGGTAGAGATAATCAGTTCCTTTGCTTTGAATTTAAGTTATTTAGAAAGTGAAATATCTCCTCTCCTGATTGTCAAAAGCAAATGTACAGATGAGGGGCTATTCAGGAATCAGACCAGGCTTCCTCATGAACCCCAAATAAGTGAAGAAGCTGTTGTCCATCTCTATCTATTATTACTAGCTACGCATGTGCTTTGAATAAGATTTATCATGTTGTGGTCCTTTTTACATCTCTCCCTCTCTCTTCAATAATTCTGATTTTTTCTCTTCTTTCTTATCCTTAGTTTGTGAGATGGAATTCACTGTGGGTTGATAGAAAGTAGCTAAGCATAATGACAACATATGCACGATTTAATAATTGCTCCGGATAGGATATCCTACCCCACGCCCACGCCAGCCACAGAAACACTGAGAAGAGCATACCGAAAATACCCCGCCTCTGAATTTAGCATTTCTGGATCAAAACTTTCCAACAGACCGAGATTTTTGAACGTTAAACCAACGCACACAAATTCGGTGAACAAATACAGGCGTCAGCCCAGCTGGTCTTTTTTTTTTAACCAACCTTATTAAGCCAACCTTTTTATACTTATATTATAAGGGGTGTTTTAAAGTTAGGTAAATACACATTTATCCTTTACTTTAATTTAAATTCAAACTAACCTAATAATTATATAAATCTAATCATATATATATATAATCTAAATGAATTTATTAACCAAAATCAAAATCAAAAACAAAAATAAGGGGAATCGAAAATTTTTAATTTTGAGAAAAAAAAATTATTCTCTTCTTCTTTTTTCTTTCCTTAACGTTCCTCGTTCCATTGAAAAACGAATATTAACCATTAAAATGAGTTGAAAATGGAAGTTGCAGAGAGAAGTTCGGTTAGGAATTATGTGAAAAACTTTGTCGAACTAACCAAACCCAATAGAAATGATGAACATGAAGAAAAATATGGAAATTTCGCGAAAAAAAAAATCACAACCGAAACTTAGTTCGGTTATGTCGCAAAAAACATTTCCCAACCAAACCATAGTAGTTCGGTTAGTAGCAAAAAATATTCCCAACCGAACCCTAATAGTTCGGTTAATTGCAAAAACATTTCCCAAGCGAACCTAATAATTCGGTTAGTTGCTTTGAAAAACATTTTCCAACCGTACTAATGTTCGGTTACGTCGCAAAAAATATTTCCCAACCGAACCTTTGTTCAATTTTTTAATTTAATTTTGATTTAATCTTGCACAAATCATTTAGTTTGGTTTAATTTTTTTTGCTTTAATTTTGGTTTGATTTAATCTTGCACTAATCATTAATTATGTTAACCTGATGATACAACTAATTATTACACTAACTTAATTGAAATGGGTAATTTTGGTATTAATATAGATATTTGGATAAGAGATGATCTACGTTTACTTCTAATGTCTTATCCATAAAAAATTCATTGTTCCCCACAAAAAATCATGGTCCCAAAAAAACTGTATTTTTTTGTCTGTGCTCGGCAAATAAGGCAAAGAGGCCAAAGAAAAAAAAAAAAGAAAAAACAAAATGAAACCCAAAAGAGAAGGAACAAAACCCTCCCTCCAAAACTTACAGGCATACTAACTTAGTGTGGGTTTAAGAAGAAAAGTGTCCATCCCACATTTACATTTGCAGTATTAATTACCTTAAAGCAATCTAGACCTTTAGACCATTTGAAAGCGTCTATTTTAATATTCCCTATTCCTTAATAACATCTTGAAGGAGAAAATTTGGGTTTGTACTGAGACTTGGAGAGAGGAAAGAGAGACTCTGTAAATCGGTGATAAAACTGAGTCAAATCAGTCCTCAAATCGTCCTCACTTTCCCATGAAAATCTAATTCAATCCCTGCAAATATTTTCTACCCATCTCTATTTGCTCATGCCTTTAGTAAATTGATTTTTTTTTGTGAAATTGTTTCAGAAACCCCTTGATTAAAATCCTTTTTCAATCTTTAGATTTGAATTTGTCCGTTCTTTGATTTTCTTCGTTTCTCAACTCTAGGGTTTAGCTACTCTGAGTTTAAATTTAGGGTTCTTTTCATCACTGCTTAATCTTTCCTTTTCTACTTTCTTTCTTAATTTTAGTTTTACTTTCGTTCCTGGTTTAATTCTAGGTCTTTTTTCCCGATTCTATTTTTTACAAATTTACCAAAGAATCATGAAAATCTTAATTTTCGTTACGGTGATATGTTGTTTTTTATCCTCCTTGTTTTACAGGCATGGAATTGTTGGAGCAAATGCTCGGTGGAGGCCATCTCAGGTCAGTGATTCGGAAACGAGAATTGGGGAAAAGCTACAGTACATGGTACCTACTTTCCTCAGGGCGGTGGAAATTTTAGCAGAACAAGGAAGGAATCCCTAGGTTCATATGACGACAATAGCCTTGTTAGAGTATTTTTCGTGCGGTAAATAAGAGTTCGTTGCTCGGACTTGTAAAGATTTAAAAATAAAGATATATACAGAAAATATGTCACAAGATCAAGAGGAACCAGGACTCAGGATTCCAATGTGTTTCATATTCAAGTGGCTCAGAAAATAATCCTAGGCAATTATAACTCAAAATAAAACAAATATTAACTCTATCTTTGCCAAATTAGATTCCATAAAATATTACTTGTATATTATAAGCATGGCACATCAAGAATCCCTAGGATTAAGCATGTTCCATCAAACAAAATCACAAGTAATTAATTGAAATCATAAATCAATTAAAATCGGTGCAAAAAGTGAATTAAGAATTATTTAAATAACCACATGGCTGAAAAACAGCTTCCTCCATCATCCCAGTATTGGGATTTAGCTACTCATAATAATCATGTTCTCAAAATACATACTTGATGCTCAAAATATGATTAAAAGAGTGAAAAATATAAAACAGTGAAACTACGACCCTCTATAAGCGTCCAGAGAAGAACGATACCAGGAAACTGCAGTAAAGTAACGACACTCCGCTGCTGCTGTTGACGCTGCAGAAAATAAGACTGCTCTGTGCAGTCTGTTCTTCGTGTTCTTCAAGGTCCTCCAATGGCAGCAGCAGCAGCAGGTGGGAATTGCTGTTAATCCTTCTTCTTCGCTCCTCTGCGTCCCAAACCTTCCCCAAACTCTTGATAAACTTTTCTCTCACTTCCCACCAGCCTTTATATACACAACAGGGTCCAAATAACTCAATTAAATCTGAGTTTATCTCCCATTTTCCTTTCCCTCAAGTCTCGGTCTTCTCTTCAACTACAGGTCACGAATATCTGCTATTTTTTCTCTTCCTTACGCGCTGAGTTACTCTTAACTTTCCATATTGACGTGTACGAATATTAGGAGAATATTGACTGCACTTTCACACGTAACTTCCTTGATTATTTTCTCCAGAAAAGCCGATAATAACTCAACGTCATGTTTACTTCCAAACTCGGCTCCTAGCCAAATTTGATACCGTCCAGCAACCTCACCAGGCCTGTTTAGTTAATTATAGCCCATTCGTAACAAATCCAGCAATTGAATCTACTTCTAATTCGTCCATAAAATCGAACCCTAATATCAGTTCCGCTGCAAAGTCCTTTCCCGCCAAAATCTTGAGTTTGAAATGTGAAGAAGAGATGCCCGGTGTCCCTTTAGAAGCTGCCTGGAAATGGGCCACCCCTTAGTAATTAGGTTACCCCTTATCCAAAATCGAGGGTCCGTATAGTGAGTTTTCTGGGACATTTTCCGCACTTTTCGGGGTTCCTCCGGGGTATTTCTGAGGTGCTTCCGGTACTCTATCAACGGATGTCCAAACGCCGCATTTTCAGCCAATTTCGCCGCAAAACCTTATTCTTCTAAAAACACCTACAAATAAATAAAATAACCAAATAAGTATAGAATCGAGCACTAACACTATATACAATTGAGATATAATAGACACATAAATGCGTCTATCAAATACCCCCAAACTTATTATTTGCTAGTCCCGAGCAAATCAAAACTACAAAAAAAAATCCTAACTCACTGTCGCAGGCATCGTCGATTGCATTTAGCGTATGCAATAAGCCTTTAAACCCCTAGGTGTCCCTAGTGGCCGAGTTATAGTCTCGGGAGGGCTTACTAGAGATATACCCACAAAACCTTAGTACTCCAGACCCTAGCTATCTACAACGAACCTTGGAAGGCACTAAAGAATCTCCTTGGTTGGCATACTTATTGACTACAGGAAGAAGTACCCTGATGCGAAATTCCAATTGTTGTACACGAGTTTGCACTCAAGCATACTAAAATTCATATAAAGTGACAGAGCTCTACTCAGATAGTTGCACTATGGACATCATATTCGGAGTCAAAACTAATCACATGGATAGATCAAGAAGATGGATATAGAAAAACATAGATGGTTTTGATGTTTACTAAGTGAACGGCGTTTCCCATATCTGTCTGAAGGCCTCCGCCTAAATGAACCTATCCTAATGGATTGAGATTCATACCACAATCATAATCCTATTTCACCAGAATCATAAGAGCACACCTAGTGTTTTTGATGAAAATCATTCGCAAACAGAGACCATAATTTTGAAAACCCAAATTCGTATCTAAATTAAACGATACCTAAAACCCACTGACAGTGATGGAAGTGGCAATGATGGGAGTGGAGATGGGGTAAGCATTCAAGAAGAATAACTGTTGATAAAGAGATGGTGGTGTCGGGAAGAAAGAGTGATTTTAGCTTCTTGGTTTAAGGTTAAACTAGTAATCTCGACCACCTCACGAGATCTCATATCCCGGTATTTTGACTAGTCAATTGGTGATAGATTCACTTTCTAACTTACATGGACCGAAACTGTTATTGCGTAAACTGGAATCTCCCGATATATCCCAAAATTACACTGGATTTTGGGGCGTATTCTCAGTTTTTCCTTTATCAAACACTAGGCGGTTGGGGCTGGCTCACCTTGTCTTAAGGGCAGTTCCATCTTTGAGTTTTGGTTGTAGACTTGGTTTAGGAAACTTGTTGTAGTTGTTGCTCTATTCGGAAATTGCCTATTTTTTCGACGCTCCCATATTATAAATAGAGATGCACAGTGATGAACCCTTTCTTGTCATTCTTCAGCACTTATTTTTTTCTTTCTCTGTACTCTATAGCCTAGTTAGTAAGTTCGCGAATGATTCGCGAATCATTCGCGAATTTTTCCGTATCACGAATTTTACCGTCTTATTCACGTACGTTTGCAACTCCGAACCCAAGTCGCGTATTATGTGGCATTCCCGGATTATTCGCGAACCGTTCACGAATTTTACGTATCCCGAATGATACGTCCGCTTAATTCGCCATAAATTCTTTAGCTTTTACTTTTTAAAGACTCCACTTTTTGGGCTTTACTGCCTCCCGAGCATACACGACCGAATATTAAAAGTGTTGTAATTTTTATGAAACAAAAACGACTGAAGAGATTTGAAGGTGAAGGTGAGAGAAATCTCAAACTCACTAACCAAGCATCTAAACCACCATACGACGTCCTCTTGGATAACTAATGTTGTATATATTATTAATATCATCATATTAAATTTATTTTTTCTTTAAATAACTCACACATATGCATAAAAATTGGTCTATGACCTTATAAATACAAATTATTTGTTATATATAGATACCGAATTTTCAGAGCCGAACTCACATTTATAAATCGAATTATACACGTACGTATGCCGTTCCGAATTACTAACGAATCACGTCCCGTTGACCGAATTTTGGACCGAATCTGGATTTTACAAAACCGTATAATACTCGTACGTTTGCCGTTCCGTACGTTTGCCGAATCCCGAATTGCTAACTAGGCTCTATAGTAATCATCCAGTGGCTACTGCTAAGAAATTCTTCAAACAATTTTTTTACCACCATGTCAGCTTAGTGTTTTAACTGGATTCTCAGTTTGGGTCTTTTATTCATTGTACACAGCTGATTCCAGTTACAAATTTACAATTGACATCTTGTTTTAAGAGATAAAGTCAGTTCAGTGTTGTTGTTTTACGCGTCCACTGAAAGACTGCTTTGCAGTTTCCATTTGAGGCTTCCGCGCACTTGGAGCTAAATATATAGATACCAGTTTATGAAGAATGAGGGTGAGAGACTTACTAGAAGGAAGGAACAATGCAGGAAAAAAAAGGGTCGCATGAGATACTAGTCTGACTAATATCAACACACTGGCATATATAAGGGTACCAGTGATCGATAACCTAACTCTTGGTCAACACAAATGGCATATACAAGGGTACCAGTGGTCGATAACCTAACTCTAGGTCAACACAAATGGCATATACAAGGGTACCAGTGTCGACTTTATTGAATTTATTCCTTTTGGTCAAATGGTCTGGTCTCATTTTTTTTTTCAACTTTTTGGTAACTACCATTTTTTTTTTTCATCTCTTTTTTTTTCTCTTTTTCTTTTTCAACTTTTTTTTTTCAAGGTATCTCAATCACTCTAATTCACCCTAGCATTGGTAACAACTTGAATCGTGAGCCCCACCAAATCACTTAGAAAAATATTTAAAAAGAAAAATAAAAACAGAAGTGAAAAGGACTCAACGAGATATGGTGAAACTATCATGTTATTTCTAACACCTGAGCTCTGTGCTTTTATGAATAAACTCTTCTAGATGTTTCCACCTAATCAGATTGGTTCCTCAACTCCTACAACCAACATGCTTCCATCCACTTAGATTAGTTAGTGCAATCCTCAATAGGCATAAATTTCTAATCTCTGGAGTTTATTTATTCATACTGCAACTAAGAAGTTTATCCCATACCCCCAAACTTAAATCTAACATTGTCCTCAATGTTCTAAAGATGAAACTAAAAGCATGAACAAGGAGAAACTGTTACCATTTGAAGCGAAAGAGTTAAGGAAAGATATTACCGTGTTGCATGAGATTGGGTTACCTCCCAAGAAGTGCTAAGTTTAAAGTCTTCAGCCATACTTAGGAAAGGATTAGTCAACTCGAACCATAAAGTAACATTCGAAATAACTGTGGGTCTTTAAAACCAAAAAGAGCTGAAAAGGAAACTGCAGTGAACCAAGAAAATGTACAAGACTAGCATGCCCTTACCTAGTTTCTGGATAACTATCGCTAATTGCGGTTCAGTTTCAGGTTCTATGAAGGGGTCCAAATAGACTATTTTCCTCGGATGCATTTCCTCATAGGTAGGATCCAAATTATTAGGTCCTAGAGTCTGGAAAAACTCAGATAAGAACCTGGAATCACAAAATAACCTAAATAATTTAGGATCCTCTAAGTCAATTAGGTATGACTTACAAAGTTGACCACAGTGAGAGTAGTGGTCATTCTTCGGAAAATGTGTCGATTCTATTAACCTAAAGTACTTAGGTTTAGTTTCAGAACTTAATATTCGACTCATTTGAAACGTTCCCACAGTTGGAAGAAAACTATTTGGGGGGAAAACAAAGTCAATCTGGGTATCATAGCCTGGGTTAACCACATCAACCAGAGGATGGGTTTCTAACAACTGAGCTTCTCTCTGGACATCATTAGGTTCAGGTAAAAGTGTACGAAGATAATCTTGTAAGATGGTTGAGGCACAAATGTCAAGTCCTACACGAGGGAACTTTCTAAGAGTTAAAGAACCCGGAGACTGATAATCACCCCCAAACTTAGAGTTTTCAGTGTCTCTAGTTCGACTAGTCACAATCTCCCTAATTTCTAGGTCATCAGATTCTTGAAAATGGGCAATTGATTCTTCTAAGTCAGGTTCATCCTCATTAATCTCTACGAGTTCATCTAAGACTATTGTTTCTAAATCGTACGACTCTAAAACAGTATTCTCATGATAAAACCGTTCCTCAAAACCATCATCGATTACAGTTTCTAAATCGTTCGACTCGAAAACAGGAGTCTCAAGATAAAACGGTTCCTCTAAACCACTATCGGCTTCGTAATCAACAGGAAAAACTACATCGTCTAAAACGGTGGAATCCCTAATCAAATACTCGTCCTTTTGAATAGGTGAATAATCATAATAATTATTTGGATTTGAACTATAAATAATATAATCATTATAAAGCTCAATTGGATTACTAGCTTCCTGATCACTATTCCTACATATTTCATGTTCTTCATCAATACTATCCTCATCATAATCATCATTATAACATGAAAAAGATCGAACCTCATCAAAACAAGTAGTGCTACCAATTCTAACCTTGTTATCTTGATTATGTAAATAACTATCTTCATTCTCAAGGGTATTATTGGATACACTATATTGGCAATTCAAGTAATTTCGAGCAATTTTTTCGTTCGTCTCAGCTATCCGCTTGAGGTGGTCTTCTAAAGAAGGTTCACTCATTATTGTAGTTCTTTCGTCTATAATTATACTATTCATATCAGCTAACTTACGCGTCGACTCAGCTAACTTACGTGTTGACTCTAGTAAAGAGGAATTATCAGAAGGATCATAAAAAAGACTAATTTTCAATAGTTTGATTGTATCCTCTAGAGACGAAGAATTAGTACTATAATCTTCTTGCTCGTAAGACTGATGCATGTGTGTATAGTAATTGGACTCACCATGGTATGAACCATAACCTTGAAAAGGTTGGCATTCCCAACTACTATTCCCACCATGGTCATAAAAATGATGATGTCCATATTCAAATTCAGGTCGATACTCATTGTATTGGCTTCTATCATACCAATTCGACATTCTTAATTGTAAGGGAATTCTACACAATCACAAACAAGGCTGACTCGACCAAAACAAACCTAAATTTCTAGCAAACAAAAAGCATGATGGCTCCACTTAGATTGTCACTAGACCAGCTTCTAATCCTTCGAAAAGGAATTCGTTACAATCTGAGCAAATTCTCTGGAATTAGTACGAGTCAAAGTGAGTTGAATAGAGGCGAGGGAAGCTCAGTGGAGCTTTGACACCCAAGGCCTCACCGATATTCAAGGCGGCGCAGTCACGCATTCAACTCACAGAAACCATCCTGAACTTCGAAGTATGCTAAAAAGAGTAACCAATATTTTTCGAATGACTGTCCTATTAAGCTCGTTACCCTATAGGTCTCGTTCTATTCAAAATTTTAGGCTTAGGTTCGCGTTTGGTTTCGTTTTCCTAAGGCGGGCAAGAAGGAAACGGTGATGAAATCCGAGTCCTTATCTTGATTTGGCCAGGCCTTGCCTTTTACTAGGAAATTAAAAACAGTCCAAATTCGTCCTCAATCAATGAATCACCTTAAGGAATACAGTAACTCGCTTACAGGAGATTCGCGAGTGTTTCGATGGACTTACCTCCCGTACCAGACGGGGGATGAACCGTTGAAGTCGACTCGGGCCACGACTCCTATGTCATGTACGAACCCGAGGGGCCGAGACGATATCGTAATCGTCGTCCTTCCCCGCAAACAGTTTGTATTTAAGGATACCCTTCCGTAGGGTTTAAAATTAAAATAAATTGTCCAAAGTCCAGAATAAAGTCCAAATAAAAAGTCCAAAAATTACAAAAATTATGAAAAATAAATCCTATTTACAAATTCTAAAAAAAATAAATAAAAGCTATATACAAAAAAAAATAATAATAAGAAAAAATAAATCCTAAAAAATTATGTCTTTTTTTTTCTCTTTTCAGGAAAGAGACACCAACTCTTCCTGTTCATGTTTGGATTTGGTGATGACGTACAAAACAGAAGATTGCATCAAGCTTGCATCTACTTTCTGGCACAGTGCTTCTCTTAATCTAGGTAATATCGACTCTAATCAACAGGTGGAAGAAAATCTCAGTATTTACTTTCTCTTTGCTGCAGTCAGGAGTAATAAAATAATTTTAGGATTTCCTTGTTGTAAGGAAAATGTTATGATTTCCATACAAATGGCATAAAAACTTCTCAAAACACAACACTGTTAAACACAATCATTCTCTGATTTATTCCCATGCATACTTGCACTTGTCATTGAACTTCAGAGTTGTTACCTCACTATTTACATGCAATAAGATCTATTGCTATTACTCTCTGCACACCCCTCGTCTTTCCCTACACTTGGCATCAATTATCAGAAAGGATATCTCACTATTTGCATGCAATGAAATCACCTATAAGAACAATACTTTCTATTTTCTGATTCACAACTTTACAAAATACTTTCAGCAGAAAAATATCCACTGCATTAGAAGCTTAGTGTGCACAATTCACAAAAATCCCCTTCTTTTCACTCCCATTCTCTCTGGGAAAGTGGTAGACATCCGAACTGAGAATTACTTAGCTCACCTTAATGAAATAATTGAAGATCAAGTTCAACCTTTGTCATATTCTTTTAGGTATTATGCTATTTTCCTTAGAGATTCCGCCAACCTTATTAATAAGGGTCGATTTACTAGAGTTATTGTTAAACTGTTTAAAGAGATCAAAGCTAGAGATGATCCAGAGGTTTGAAGATTGGTAAAATGCTGTTTGCCCTTAAAAATGCTTGGCAACCAACTGGTCATCTTATAATTCAAAAGACTGCTCATCCAAAAATATTTATTATCAGGTTCACAAATGCTGGTGATTTTGCAGCAGCAATCTACTCAATTCCGAACAGGGTTCATGGCAAGCTTCTTACTATGCGCATGTGGAGCAGTGATTGAAGACATAGACTTTTCAGCTCAAGATTTTTGGATTTCTTTTGAGTTGAGAGCTGATTTGGTAGAGAGAGGAAATGTAGCTATGAAATTTGCAGAGAAGGTGGGCAAAGTTCTCACTCTAATTGGTCCTGTTAATGAAAAGGGAGAATATCAAGCTCATGTCATTGCTGACCTGACTACAGCTTTGGTGCATCAAGTGAAGATCATCATTCTGGACGTGAGTTGACAGGGAAACAATTAAACTGAAAATTTTCTTTATGGTTATTCCTCACGGTACCTGTAGAAAATGCTGGAATGTTGATGGGGAGCATTCTGATGAGAAGTGCAGACCAAGGATTGCAGAATATAAGAGGAAGATGCCAAAAGTTTATGTCTACATAGGAGATGAAGAAGTTCCAGGGAACAACAATCAAAATGCCGAAGCTGAAGAAAGAGCTGAGAATTTGGCAAATGCTGCTGCAGGGTTGAAAATTTATGAAAGTGATATTGACAAAGTGGACTACCAAACTAGAGGCACCAAAAGACGAAGGATTGATACTGATACAAACATAGAGTTTGAAGAGGTTGCAAGGGGCATCATCCAGCAAAAGTAGAAGAATCAGCAATAATTGGTGATAGTTCTGAGAATATTAGAAATGGAGGTGATGTAGGAAAAAATAAAAATGTGGGGGTTATAGGAGATAGAAGATCTGCTGGTCAGTGCATGACCAACTTGTCTGAGGCTGAAAAAAGAAGGTTGAAAGGTAAAGATATAATATCAGAAGGAAGCAATAGCAGTCAAAAGGAGATAAAACAGAAAAAGAATCAGGAAGGTTGGTTTAGAATGCTGAGTCAATATGCAGGGCTGGGTAGTAAGAAGAGTATTGTTATTAGTGAACCAGTAAATGAAATAGAAAAAGGGAAAAATGAATGGTGTATGGTTGAAGACAATCTGGGTCTGAATTAGAGAAAGTACTGGACAAGCACTGATGCAATTATCAAAACAAGTTTAGCTGAGTAGTCAAGAAATAGAAGACATTGCTTGTGAAAGTGAAGAAGATAGACTGTGTTGGAGCATCATTGAAGCTGAAGCTGAAAACAAAGACATCACTGACCAAGGGATGGCCAAATCTGAGATTCGAGCTGACAATTCTATCTCTATGGAACAAGCTCAACAAACCGAGGTATTTCCTTTTAAAAATTTTAAAATCCAGCATGATAATCTTGATAAAAATTTTAACTTCTTCTTTAAAATTGTTAGCTTGCATGCTTTTATAATTATCTATTACAATTTTCTCGCTAGAATGCATAGAAATAAGAGTAACTTTAATTCTTTACAACAAGTTATTTGCATGTGCAGTCTTTATCTGTTTCTGTTTCTTAAAAATGCCATGAATAGTTTTTTCCCCTGGTACAATAAATTACTATTCTCATATATGGTGATGAATGATAGAGCATATTGGTATGACTTCAAAGTGTTATCATGGAATTTACAGGATATTAGGTCTGAGTTGAAACAAGACCATTTAAACCATCTAAATAAAACCCATAATCCTGATATGATTTTCTTATCTGAGCCTAAGTAGAGATGCAAAGTGTAGAAAAATGCATGACAAAAATGAAAATGAAAGACTGGTTTATCATCCCTTCCATTGGTAGATCAGGTGGTATTGCTATTGCTTGGACACAGGGAGTTTCTGCTAATCTCATTTCTTTTAAAGATAATGTATTCAATTTTCATGTCTTAAAGGATAATATGAGTTTTAACATCTCTTTTGTTTATGGTGCCTTAGATAAGAATTTAAGAATTAAGCAGTGGGAATTTATTTCTAATTTTAGTGATGCCAGTAGCCCTTGGTGTTTAATAGGAGATATGGATTTTATACTCCACAAAGATGAAAAGGAAGGTGGTAATGACACAAACTCTAGTAGTCTTGCTTATGTTTATAGTTGCATTCAGAAATTAGGATTAGTTGATCTAAAATTTACTGGTTTACCTTTCACTTGGACAAATAAGAGAACTGGAAAGAATAATATACAAGAAAGCATAAATAGAACTTTAGTGAATCATAAATGGTTGGGACTATTTCCTAGATCTTTCACTAATCACCTCACTAGAGTGGTTTCGGATCATGCTCCAATAATGTTAGAAGCATTTCCTAAAACAAAATCAGTTAATAGACCTTATAGGTACATGAAATGCTGGCAAGAACACAAGTCTTATAGCAGTCTGATTGAAAATTCTCTTGAGAAAAGTAGAAATAGTAACTATGATATTAGTGACATTGTTAAGAGAAAAGGATCTGAGCTTAAAATTTGGAACAGAAAAGAGTTTGGTAATATTTTTAAGAACATTTCGGATATTTTAAATGAAATTGAAATAGAAAATAGAAAACCTAAGAATTATGAGACTAAGAAAAGCATAGAAGCTTTGCATAATGATCTGAATTCTTGGTATACAATAGAAAAAATATATTGGAGTCAACATGTGAAAGAACAATGGATAAAAGAAAATGATCATAACACTAGGTTTTTTCATCAAAATGCTTCAGAAAGACAGAATTAATAAAATTTATGCTCTTAGAGATAATAGTGGATTATGGATTGAAGGTCAGGAAAACTTAAAAATATTTACCAAACAAATGATAGCTCCATTCATCAGATTTTTAGTAGTATCATGAAACCTAAGATAAACCAACAGGATAATATCAGTCTGTGTAGTATACCAGAGGAAGAAGAGATCAGAGAAGCCCTTTTTAGTATGAATTCTTGGGGAGCGCCAGGTCCAGATGGATTTCCCCCTGGATTTTATCAAAACCATTGGAGTGAATTGAAAACGGATATTGATTCCTGGGTCCAAATAGTTTTTAGAGATAAAAAGTTTAAGCAAGAGATGAATCATACTTCTATTTCCCTTACTCCGAAAACTAAAACACCAAAAAACCCCAGTGACTTCTGCCCTATTAGCTTAATTAACGCTTTATATAAGATAGTAGCAAAAATTATAGCAAACAGGATTAAACCTCACCTAGATAAACTCATCTCGCAGAATCAGTCAGCTTTTATTCCTAAGAGGCAAATAACTGATAACATTATAGTGGAGCATGAAATATTACACACAATGAAAACTAGTAAAAAGAAAAATGGATACATGGCTGTGAAACTTGATCTCTCTAAAGCGTTTGACAGGCTAGAATGGAACTTTATAATCAAAATTTTAGAAGTTTTAGGTTTTTCTAAAGATTTCTGTGACCTTATTTTTACTTGCATCTCCTCTATTTCATATGCTGTCTTAGTTAATGGTATACCAGGTGATTTTTTTTTTCCTTCTAGAGGGATTAGGCAGGGATATCCTCTATCTCCGGCTTTATTTATTATTTGCATGGAAGCTTTGTCCTCTCTTCTACTTCATGCTGAACAGTCTGGTAAAATTAGTGGTATAAAAGTTACAAGTCAGAGTCCTTCTGTTTCCCATTTATTTTTTGCGGATGGTTCTTTTATTTTTTCTGCTGCTAGTATTTCACAGGCTCATAATCTTTTAGAAATTCTGAATATTTTTAGTATTTCCTATGGTCAGCTAATAAACCATCAAAAATCTGGTATTTATTTTAGTAAAAAAGTTCAAAATAAACACTGTAAAATCCTAGCTAGAATACTTAGAGTAAGTAGAATAACAAAATCTGATACCTAGCTAGGTACTCCTTTGTTTTTTAATAGATCGAAATCCTTCAACTACCACAATATGCTTGATAGAGTGTACAATAGAATTCAGGGTTGGAAAGCCAAGTTTCTGTCACAAGCTGGCAGGACTACTCTTATTAAATCAGTAACTAGCGCTATGCCTATGTTTCAAATGATGTGCTTCTCTTTACCTAAGAAAACTCTTGACAGATTAGATGCTCTTAAAAGAGATTTCTGGTGGAAGAAAACAAGGAATAATAGAGGTTTATATATAAAAGCTTGGGATGTTATGTGTATTAGTAAAACTAGTGGTGGCTTTGGCATTAGGAATCCTCATAAATTCAACCTATCTCTTCTTACCAAATTAGCTTGGAGGCTTATTAATAATCCTGATAAACTTTGGTGTAGAATCCTTAAGTGTGAATACTTCCCAAAAACTGAACCCTTACAATACAAAAAAAAAAGAATATTAAATCTTGGGTTTGGACTAGTATTTGTAAAGGTTTTGAAGTCATAAAGGAAAACCATAGTTGGGATATTGGAAAGGGGGAGAAAATCAATATCTAGTTTGATAAGTGGCTGATAAAGGGTGAAATACCAAAGCCTAAAAATGAAGATAGCATAGGTAGATATAGCAAAGTTTCTGATCTGATTAATCATAATGGAGAATGGAATGTTAGTTTATTAAATAACCTGTTTGATGAGGAGTATGTTCTGAAAATTAAAATGACTGAGCCTAGCATTTAGAACTTTGACAGACCTAGATGGATTGGAACTCAGGATGGTGAAATTACTGTCAAGTCTGCTTATAATTATTTGTGTAATAAGAATCATTTGGATGTCAAAGTAGATTGGTTGAATATATGGAAACTTAAAGTTATTCCTAGAGTTCAAATGTTCATGTGGAAATCCCTTAGTGATTGTCTGCCAGTAAAAGATAGACTAGGAAGACATATCCCTTTAGACACTCAATGTGTGATGTGTAATAGAAATGCTAGTGAAACAACTGACCATCTTTTCCTTGATTGTACTTTCTCTGAAGCTGTTTGGAGAGGATTGTCTTTCTCTCATATTTTCTACAATAAAAGAAATGCAGGTTTTAAGAAATGGTGTGTTGAGTGGCTAAGTGATAAGACCAATAGAGATTATTGTGCTTATATTATTTGGTTCATTTGGAAATACAGGTGCAGGGTTGTCTTTGATGGCATTAAACCTAATCCTATTGATTTGATAAACAATATAAGAAAAGATATAAACTTTTTTCAAATTACTAACACTTGTAATGGTACTTGCCCTATATCTAGTCAGAAAAAAGCTTGTGATATTAAACATCCAGGTTGTGAAGAGAATTCTAATCATGTGTTTAACTCAAGTTATGTAATGTTTGATGCTCCTTACAATAGTCAATCTAAGAGTTTTGCTTATGCTACGGTGCTATTTAACAAGTTTGGTTCTATTTGAGATTTTGCAGGGGGTACTGGAAGATGTTCAAGCTCTGATGAAGCAGAAGCAAGAGCATGCCAGGAAGCCACAAGGTGGGCTAGAATCTCAGGAATGTCTGATATTATCTTTCTCAATGACAATCTCAATGTTATTAATGGAATGAGGGGAAGAGATTTTGCTGCAGATTGGAGGTGTAAAGTTTTCATAGACAAAGCGCTGGAGACTAGCAACTCTTTTACTTCTTCTTCCTTTTATTATGTCAAAAGGGATTGTAATTTTATAGCGGACGGAATAGCTAAGAAGTTAAATTGGTCCTCTTATAAGGATATAGATTCTAGGAGTTGGAACAGTAGTTTGAAATTTGATCTCCCTAGAAATGTCTTTAACTTGAACAATGTATCTCTTTCTGTTTAGTTTGAATGAATTTCCTTTTATCAATAAATAAATAAAATAAAAAATAACATCTTGAAGCCTGAAAGTTTTACCGGAAAAAATAATAGCATTCTTCTGTAATCCCCAGAGAATATTGTGGGGGTGAGGCCAGCTAGTCTTTGATAAGATGGGATAAGGTACACAAAAACTTGTGAATATCGGTATTGTGATGGACTCTGTCATTTTAGGTCTGTCAGCCAATCCCGCCCCATTAAGTATTATATCCTACATAAGACTATCTCTTGTCTTTTAAGGGCAACTGCAGTGGTGCGATCAAAACCAAAGATCAAAGATCAAAAAAAAAAGACCAAATTTTGGGTTTAGTCCGTGTTGTGACGCAACGGTACAAGATTAAAATTTCGTCAGGCGGACTTTAAAAGTCCGTCCCATTTTTTTTTCATTAGGCGGACCTTAAAAGTCCGCCCATTTATATTCCATCAGGCGGACTTTAAAAGTCCGCCCGTTTTTTATAAAATTCCATCAGGCGGACTTTAAAAGTCCGCCCATTTTTTAAAAATTCCATCAGGCGGACTTTAAAAGTCCGCCCATTCTTTTTCTTTTTTATTTAATTTCAATTTTCATCGGGCGTAATTTAAATCTCCGCCCGTTAACAAGCGTACTTTAAATTTACGCCCAGCAACAAGCGTACTTTAAATTTACGCCCGACAATATTAGAATTTGGGATTTGGTCGCGACCATATTTGGTCTGGAATTTGATCTTTGGTCCAAATTTGATCTTTGGTCCAAATTTGATCTTTACTCCGTCCCACTGTGTTAGGATCTCATCCCATAAATTTTGTTATACTCGCCCACTGTGGATGCTCTAAGGTCCCAATCTTTTATTTTTGGAATATTTTGATTTTCAGTCCCACTAAAGTGATCAAAGTTGCTTTTAGGTCCTAGAAAATTTCAAATTAGAGTTTAGGTTCCAGGATCAAAATTGTTTACAAAATCCGGTTAAATATTAAAAATGACCTATTTAATATAATGCTTTAATTTATTTATTAACTTTTCCATTGAAGCATCCGTTATAGAAGGGAGTCGGATAACCAGGCGATCTAGTGTTCTTGGCTGAAAAGTAGATTTTGAGATCATCATCTTCTCTGTTAATATTTCTCTTGTCTTCATAGCCGTCTTTGAATTAAATGCATCTCCAACAAGAAATATACCATCATCAGCATCAACTCTGTGAAAGTATCTCCTCGAAATTTATTTGGGATGATTATTTATTTTTTATCTACCAGTTGCATTATGATGATAGTACTCACCATAATAATAACCATTACAGAGAAGAAGTTTGGATTCACCTGCTTAAACTCCTGTTTAAATGATTCATCCTCCAATATAAACGTTTAATGGTGATGGTTAGGGTGTTAGCGATTGTCTGATGGAGAATGATGGGGAGGAGTTTGTTTTGGTTTTGGGTTAGTGTAGATGCGAAAGTTGGTACCAATTTGTTTCAGATTTGGATTGAAAAAATAGGTACTTTCAGATCTGGATTGTAAGAATCTTGAGACTGTAAAAATAGGTAGGCTGAGGTGCTAATTTTATTGATTACTGTTGATGAATGACTATGTATTAACGAATTTTTCTAGATTACCCAATAGAAATTTGCAGTTTGAAAAGCGTATAAAGAGAACCAAACAAACATCAAAGAGACCTCTTCATGCACCTCCAGTTACGCAAGTCAAGTGTTTGTTAAAAGTCTACAACCAAGTTTACTCGATCACCAATTCATTAGATGCGCCTCAGAAGATTAAATCAAACCGTTAGATGCGATTTGCTAGATTTTTAGTCACAAGTGCGACACACGTGCTAACGGTAACTGACGACGTTAACTACATTGAATATTAATTAAAACTACAATTTATTTGGGGAAATACGGGTTATTCCAAAACCCCCTCCAAATATACTAGTTAGTCCCAATGTAGTTAATATCGGATATCGGTTCATCTCGGCTGGGACCGATACACTAGTACGATTTTATATCGGGGATATTATCGTTGAAATATCGGTATAATATCGGTTCTAGATTTAGAGACTATAATTTTATAGTAAACATTTTCTCCACACATTTTCGGATAAGATATAATAGATAACATCAATTTTATCAAAAAAACAAAAGAGTAACTTTAGTAACTTGCTTCGAGAGCTACATGCACCTCTACTACCACCTGGAAGACTTTCTTCGCCAAAATTAACCTTAAACTTTATAGAAAACGACCAATACCGTCTCATATCGGAAAATGTAGGAAAATTTCGTGTCGACCGATACGGCCGATATTTGACCGAAACGGCCGATATTCGACCGATACGGCCGATATTATTGGGCGAATATCGTATCCCCGATATCTTTCTTATCGTATCGTTCTGGGCCGATATCCGAAATATCCCCGATATATCGGCCGATACGGCCGATATTGACTACATTGGTTAGTCCTAATCCATTCAACTAGGTATAAGTTAGTCATAACCCATTCAACTAGGTACAAATTAGTCATTTTTTATGGAAAGTTACTTAAATAACCTTCCTAGTTTATAATGTAGTCTAAATATTTGCAAGTTAGTCCAAAGTAACCATGATGTTTTCACCAGTCTTAAATAATATAAGAAAATAAAATAAAATAGATTTATCTTTCGAACCGTTAGTCCAAAATTAACAAACTTTATATATTCGGAAAGCTCTTTCCGTGAGCTACAAAAAGAGTACTCATATGACTATATAATTCTCATTTTTAAAAAAAACTTAGTTTACATTGGCGTACAAACATGTACACAGCTACAAAAATCCAGAAAATCCATAGACAATGAAATATGTAGTTAAGAGCATGTCTTTCCATTCCATTACTAACTTGATTATATCTAGGGAATGCAAAAATCCAGAAAACCCAAAAAAATACCCATATGACAATATCATAACCAAAAGCATGTCTTTCCATTCCTTGCTAACTTGATTGTAGTCGCTGCCAATCGCCTATGAGATATTTCAATATTGTAGGCATACCTCTTTGAAGAAAATACATCAAAATTTAAACAAGTGTGAGTAGATGGTTCCACAACAACAAATTAACAAGAATGTTGCTCCGCAACATAACACAAATACAGTAGATGGAAACTAGAAATGTTTACACTACTGGGCAATGAATTGTTGGTGGGAACCATTTAGACGAGGACACAAGAGACACCTGTACCAGGTCCAAATCTTTCCATCTCGTTCACCTTGTAAGAGAAACTTCTGTACAACCCTTCCTTGCATCAAAAAATGTTTTTATCCCACTACTTTCTCCTTTCCATTGAAATCACCTTCTTGGATTTTATTACAAGCTTTTGGAGGTAACTTTTCAAAGAAAACAAGACGAAGAACATCAAGACCAACCGATGTGATGACAAAATCATGTTAAACATAAAACACTCAATGGAATATTCAGTTCACAAAACAAAATATTCAACCTAGGAATCAATACACGCACTCATTAAAAATCAACAGGTATATATAATTATGTGCACATTCACGATCAACGTGTGTACAATTAGGTAGACATTAAGAATCAACTTGTATACAACTATATACACATGTTCAACAGGTGTACAGTCATGTACACATTAAGAATAAACTTGTGTACAAATATATACACATGTTATACACATGTATAACCAAAAGAGGTATACACAAATGATCCTATCTTTCCATGTCCCCCTCAACCATCAATCAACCAAACAAACATGAATATAATAGCACGAATGAAATCAACTGTAGAATACTAGTAACACAAACTAATCCCTGGATAACTAAATGTTACTTCATTTATGGGGCGCCACCTACTTCAAATACATATGATAAACAGCCACAGTAATTAATTGGGATAAAATGAACACCATGGAGGAATGGTTGCAAGGAACCTCAGAGAGCGTACCTCTGGATCGTCCAAAAGGAATGGTGACAGAGTCCCAATCTGTGAAGTCCATGACCATCTCATTATAGATCTCCAATCCATAAACTTATAGTACAAAAATCCTCATCTTGAGTCTGAGTATTTACAAAACCAACAGACTTCAATTAAATGCACATCAACGTACACACGTCGAGTTTAAAAAAATAAATGCGTTCTAACTTATATACATAACGTCTATGTGAATCCTTTGACGGGGCAAAAAACTAACATGTCGAGTTTAAAATAATAAAAGCATTCTAACTTATTTACGTTACGTCTATGTGAGTTCCTGGACGGGGCAGAAAATTCTATACTAGTGTTTTCATCCAATGAATCTACATGACCAATAATAGGCTTGAACGAAGAAAGCACAACATTGTTCACACTCTGAATTGGATCTATAAAGGGTGAACACAGGACATAATCAATGTCAAGCCACATACTGCCAGCAACAATACGAAATTATGTGAACAATGATGATGAACATGTGTACAATTATGTACACATTAACTAACAGGTGTACAACAATGTGCACGTTAACAAATAACGGGTATACAACTATATACACACTAACAACAATGTGCAAGTATCGATACACTTTACCGTTTTGAGCTTATGATCCCAAAATTTAATACATAAAACCAAAAAAATTGAGTCAAAGCTGCATCAGGGTATAATATTATATACCATTAATTCAGAATGTGTATATAGTTGTACACACTGACAATCAACAGGTGTATAACTATGTACACATTAACAATGTACATATACAACTATGTACACATTTACAATCAACATGTGTATAATTTTGTACACATTAAAAATTAGATATGCGTAACTATGTGGACGTTAGCAAAAAAAAAACATGAATGCTTTGATAATCTTTAGAACAGAAGGTTAAATTACTAAAATGTTTCATGCATTCATTTCATTATAAATGAATGTTTTATAGATGAACTATAGAACAAAAGTCTAAATTACTAAAATGTTTTGTGCACTTGTTTCATTACAATAAACAAGCTAGATGGAAAGTTGTACGCAAAAAACATGGAAACAAAAGGCTAACCATGTATCACCTTGTTTCAGAATCCTAGCGTATTTAACAGTTGCATTTTATGCACTGCTGAAACTTCTAAATAAAAACATTTTCCAAAACTAAAACAAGTGGTTAGAAGGAGTTGGCATACCTAATCCTACGAAATGTCTGATTCAGGAGTCCTAGCGGTTCCATGTACCCATTGATCAGTTTTCTGCATGACAGCCAAAAAATTTCATCCGCTATCTACACACTAAAAAACACATTACTTTGTTAGAAAATGTATGGCTTCAAAATGGTAAATAGATATTTGATGACGGTAAAATGAGCAAACCAGCAGCAATTCATAGAACTCGTGCTCGCAAGGTATAAATTTTACTACTCTTAACAAACAAGAAGTAGCACATATAAAAAATCTTAATTCTCCAAGAGACTAAATTTGGACCAGATACAAGCATAGTTAAAATTAGCATGCCAAATCAAATAATTTAAATTTGAATTATTGCTCACCCAATAGTGTATTTTGATTCCACCACCTTCCGTGCCTGAATGTCCCAAGATTTTGGCTAGTAATAATTTAAGAATTTCAGGGGAATTATAATTGCAGTTATATGAAAAGGTAATTTACTTACATTGCTGGTAGTAAGTTGCATGAAATGAGCTTATATCAGTCTCTATAGTGATACAAGAACTTAACATGTTTTGGATCGCGTGGATGTGAAGGGGGGTAATTCAAAAGACACATTTCCGATACATATGAGAAGAATAATAGAAATAAAGGACGTAGTGATTTCAAATCTTAAGACACTACATTAATAACTCTTCCCGGCTAAAGATAAAGGATAGTGTGATATCAAAATCTTGAATACCAACTATTTTAATTGGAAAACGCAAATTGGAGTGTGAGCATCAACAACATGCGCGCACCACCAGTATAACGGAGTCCGATTGGTACCTGGTGGATGCAAAGAAAAAAAATCATAAACTATAAGATTAAGATGGAATGGTATATTAGAATGACCAATATTCAGTTTCCCAAGAGATTGGCTACATGGAAATATAATTAGTTTTCATCAGCATCCACAGTGGTACGACCATAACCAAAGATTAAAGACAAAAAAGAAGACCAAATTTGAGCTTAGTTCCTCGTGTGGTGTAG
This sequence comes from Papaver somniferum, assembly GCF_003573695.1. Taxonomy (NCBI): domain Eukaryota; kingdom Viridiplantae; phylum Streptophyta; class Magnoliopsida; order Ranunculales; family Papaveraceae; genus Papaver; species Papaver somniferum. The sequence continues at coordinate 112,130,670 of NC_039368.1, forward strand.
TGGGGGAGAGTAAATTTGGTCGCGCGAAGATATAATGTTCATGTGATCGTGGAGCGTTGATAAAGATTACGTCCGAAATAGCGCGTTAATAAAGATCACGCCTGGATGTGGAGCGTTTTTATAATATGCGCCCCATGGGGCGCATGTAAAGTCACCGCCCGGAGATGGGCGTTTGTATAATGAACGCCCCATGGGGCGTACATAAAATCACCGCTGTGTGTGTATAATCTTCATGGGGAGAACACTTAGAAAAACATCATCATATGTACATCAGTTTCTTATCTGATCAGGCTGGCTTGCTCACTGTTTAGGGTTTGTTTCTGACGTTTGTTTGTAAAGGATTTTGTCTGTGAAACAAGAAGAAAATGTTTTTATCTCTTCCGTAAAACAAGCTTCTCTGGTATCACCGTCTTGCATGCTTTGTTTCTTGCTTGACATATAATTAACACGTGCATGTTCACATGACCATCTTGGGTACTTCATGAGTAGTTGATTCACGCTGCATATTCGCTCTGTAGCTTTGCATATTGCTTCAAGCCCAAATATAGACGTATTGTGTGGCAAGACTGCATGTATAATTGGTAAGAACTTGATAATGTTCTTACCAATTATGAGTGCATGTATAATTGGTAAGAACATTATCAGCGCCTGCCATCAGGCGAACACTTATATCACCGTTTGATTCCAGGCGTAAACTTTATCAACGCCTGGCATCATGCGCAAACTTTATCACCGTCCCATTCAGGCGTAAACTTTATCACCGCCTGGAGTCAGGCGTTAACTTCGCAAACTCCCCATCGGACATACATTTAATCAACGTCCCATACAAGCGAAGTTTATATGCCCGCCTGTTCGTTGGACGAATTCTTTACGAACGCGCGATGAGAAGCGGAGATTATATCAACGCCCGTTGTGAAACGGAGATTATATCAATGCTCGACTATATTTGGGTTTGGTCTTGGTCGGCGATCAAGTTTAGTCTGGGCTTTAGTCGTTGATCAAAATTTGATCGATAGTACGTCCAACTACGTCTGTCCACTAGGCCAAATATTTGGGTTTAGTCGTCCAGCCTCACATCAGTTACTCTAAGAGGGGATAAAAACCCTCACAGCCTTGTCCTATCCTTCACGATGTAAGACGATATTTTACAGCTAAAGTACGTTAACAACAGATTGTACACGCAACTTCTAAATTTGCTTATTTCCTTCTATGCACATCATAAATATCGAATTTACAAACGTACTGCAAATTGTTAGTACTATAAGAAGTCCTGTATTTGATATTTCTGACGGAAAGGGGCTCTTCCCATAACAAAAACTGCTTAATTTCAAATCGTCCAATCTAATCCGGCTTCTTAAGATTATAAATAACAGGTTGAATCAATCCCATTAACCAATTCTGAAGAACAACTCTATAGAATTTCCACTAATTTTCCAATTCTCAAGACCAACGCTAATAATTGAGGCCAACTAGTTGGTTGTCCGACATCTATTTTCGACTCAATTTTCTCTCAAGATGTCCATAATTTATCAACAACAAGTTCTACAAAGAAAAATAATAGACTAAAACACCAATAATTTTATTTTTTTTACAAATGTGCACCCGGTTGTACACCCTAATTATTTACAAAAGCACATATTATAAGGATCCTTAAGCTCGTCAACGCTATTAGACTAGTCAAGAAACGATTTAGATGATAATGACTCTTTTAGTTAATATATATTTTAATTAATAGAAACTAATGATCCAAATATAAAACTAGTAGCATTGGATAGATCTCGAAAAATTATGCGTAATAGACTAATCGAACGTGTCATTCGGATACCGGACGAAGAAGGTTTTATCAGTTTAGTTAGAAGAGCAAAATCATTATTTTTGCGTCCGACCGCCTTGGCTGCCCTTATCCGTTTTTGGGCGCCTCAGTTATTTTCTTGGTCTTATCCCTTTACGTGTTGAAGAGAAAATGATCTCTTATTTTCTTCTCTTTCTTCTTCTTCTTCTTCTTCTTCTTCTTCTCTATTCCTCTTCTTCTCCTCTCTGTCGATCTCAGTTCAGAAGAACTGAGTTATTCAGTGTGATTTTTCCTAGAAAATTAGTAAGCTCGATGAATCGAAGAAGATGAAGCTAGAACTGAAATTTTTAAGCTTCAGGATAAGAAGAAGGCGACGTAAATCTTGAATTGAAGTTAGGGTTTCTGAAGTTAGGGCTCGTATAGAACTGATGATGATATAGTGTCGTTGATGGATGAAGAACTAAGGGGTTGATATTGATTTGACTAGGTGAAGCTGTTGTGTTGAAGAATCAAATAGAAAAGGTAAATCATAGTTTTAATTTAGGTTCTTAATTTACTGAAATTTCTGTATGAAGTTGTTATATTTTGGTTAATTGTTGATAGGTTAGTTTTATTTGAAGTAGAGATAGATGTGTGAGATTCAATTTGAGTTCCCAAGGAAGTAGAGTCTTAAATTAGAGTTTTGGTAAATTGAGGATGAAGTTGGGTTTTTCCGTTAGTTTGAGCTACATGAAGAAGAGTTAGATGTTGTTGGAGGTTGGGGTCAGAAGAGGATGTTGATGAAAGTAAAGTTTGTAATGAGTTTCAGTGTAGACAATGGTTGTGGTGTTGTTGAATTGTATTGGTGATAAACTGAGACAGTTGCAGGTGTAATTGTAAGTTATAGTGGGAGTGGTCTTAGCTGAAATGGCAGTGGTACTGGTTGTGTTTGTTTCTGGTGGTGATGTTTGCATCTGAAGTTGTAGGTGGTGCAGGTTTGGTTAAGTACAGAGTATTGTGAATGGTGGTGGAGATGAAGATAATCTTAATTGGTTGCTGGTGTAGTTTAGATTAGTTTTGAACTACATAGGATTCTGAAGTTACTTATGTGCAGGGGTTAATAGAGTTTGAGTAATGTTGAACTGGTGGAGGCAGAGAGGAACTGGAAGTGGTGAACTGTGTTGCAAGTGGAGACAGTTGTAATAGACCTATAGATCCTAGGATGTGATCTCCCGTAATCAACCGAATCTCGGGATCAATAACAAGAGTTTCATAATTGAGTATGAAAACTGTAACAGGATGTTGATCTCCATTCGGATTTGGATATGTATGTAATAGACCTAGATAAACATGATACTTCTTATCGCAATTTAGATCTCTATCTGCGTGTAACTTTTCAGTTGAGTAACTAACAGCTTCACCATCTAGATTTCCTAACGAAACCATCACCTTTCACACATATCTCCTTCTTTACTACAGTAGTTTTTACCAGCGGTTTGCCGCCAACTAACGACACTGAAAGATGGTGATGGTTTCGTTAGGAAATCTAGACGGTGAAGCTGTTAGTTACTTAACTGGAGAGTTACACACAAATAAAGATCTAAATCGCGATATGAAATATCATGTTTATCTAGTTCTATTATGTACATATCCAAATCCGAATGGAGATCAACATCTTGTTACAGTTTTCATACTCGATTATGAAACTCTTGTTATTGATCCCAAGATTCGGTTGATTACGGGAGATCACATCCTAGAATGTATAGGTTATATACGTGAGGAAAAGGCTCTTATAAAAGAGGATTATTTGCTTAATCTGTCAGAATTTAAAAAATATATTAGTGATGATGCAGCTCCCAGGGATTCGGGACTTGACGTTATTGAATCCGGACTAGTTAACCGGCAAGAGGCTTTTCAGATCAACAGAGTTAGGACTTCAAGTTATAAGGTATACCATTATCTTTTATTTTTGATGCAATCATGGCTATTGTACTACTTGGAAATGGTGCTTTAACACACTAGAGAACATAGAGCCACAGAGGTGATGTTAGTGGATAGTCTAGGAATATTAAGTTGATATACTTGAATATTTGTTTGACCTTAGTTTGATTTATCAAAATAAGATAGTACATCAGTACTACGTCAGTGGCGACCTAGATGACGGTCATTCCACTATCATAATAATCTGGTACTGTGGTGTTTGTTTCATAAGCACGGTAAAGAGCATTGAGTGCAAGCTCAAATTTTGTAACCGTGCGAACTATGGTGTTTGTGTCGATAAAACTGAAGTGAAGAATGAGATAAACCAAACATAATAACCGGGTATAAGAATTTACACGTTTCCGGATAACGGAACTAAACCTAACGGAAATACAGGGTTCCACTACCGTTACGTTAATAATGGATTATCCGTTAGCATAAGCGGATGGAACCCAATTGACGGAATCTTGTACTAGACTAAAGTGAAGACTATACTAACACTCCTAACATGAAATCAAACTAGCAGATAAGGTAATGGTTATATATTTTCCATTAACCAGGAAAGGAAATGAATTTCCCGATTTAGTTTGTTATCTATGTATAATTAGTCCATTTAGACCTTCCATAGTGCCATTATTAGCAACTAGTTTGATCTACAAGTCTTAAATTTTTTAAATGTGGTTTTGATGTTCAAAAGCATGCACAGTTATAGATACTATAGGTAATTGTGGTGTATCAGACCTTAGTAGTAAGCACTATTGTACGCAATGTTATACTTTCTCTTCGTCCTGACAGCACGCTTTTGTGGTTCTTTGTCTCCGGTCATATGTGTTAGAGTAATGTTCCTTCACAATTTTCTCTTGCAGGCTGTGTTAATGGGTACTTGCAGTGTGTTGTTTACGAGAGGATCCCTTCGACAATTCTCACTTACCAAGCTTCTGATGATCCAGTGTACAGTGGTGACAGGTCTGTTGTTGAATTTACGAGCCAAGAAGAAGCTTTTGTAAAATTTATTGCAAACTATGTTGACGATGCATCCATACAGGGATAACCGGAAAAGTGTCATGTTTTAAGTTTTGTATTTAACTTATTGTCACATGACGAATTATGATGTTGACTTACTATTATACTTAAAAATCTTGAACATTATATTCAACAGCATTAAGGCACCATCTATTAACATGCAATGCCACTAAATCATGATATGCAGCGTTCCCCCAATGCACACATAACCTCTGAATATGAATGTTTTTTCGGCGACAAATCAGTACCACGTCTACGAACTTTATAAAACTATGTTTTTTGTCATCCGAAAACAAACTCTATTTGAAATTTAGAGAAGGGAGAGATTTCCTTATGTGACTGTGAATTGAATCTAATCAAGTGATGCTTTGTGTTGCCCTCTATAACATGCTATTTCTGTTCGAGAATTTAGTGGTTGTGGCTCTAATTTGGCATATGCTTTATGTGACTGTGATTGGAATCTGTTTACTTTGGCATTAGCTAATGGCTGTGAATTCAGCTTATGGAGTTTGGCATCTCCTTGGCTATTGCACAACAATTAGGAAATGACAGTATTGCTGCCAACGATTTATGGCTGTTAACAATGGGTTTTGTGCTATGAAATATCGGTATTTTGCCTATTATTTAGTATTCCACAATAAAAACAATGGATACGGAGGTCCATGTGCAGTCTGCAATTAGAGTGGTGGTGACGATATTTGGATGGTCATGGAATAAAATGACTACTATGGTCGATATTTGGAAAGAGTTGCAATGACTTGGTGGCATAGAGTGTCATGCTGGTGGTGAGTAGTGAATTAGATGATATTGGACTGGTGGTGATGGATGCCATCGTAGGGGTGTAAATTGGGCCGGGCCTGGAAGCCCGGCCTAATTATTAAATGGGACGGGACAGGGCGGATACTAACTTCACTTACCCATCAAATTAAAAAGGCCGGGCGGGCTGGGTTATGCTACAAAATAAACTACCCATGACCTGTCCAAGCATGTTAAATAATTTGGGCTAGGGCGGGTAAGGTCGGTCGGGCCTTGAACATACAGTAATATTTTTAAATTAAAAAAATAAATGCAACAAATTTTAATCACTATTTAATACCTAAATAAATAAATACTTCAAGACAGAATGATGTTCAATATCCAAATAATAGTCTAAATCAAAATCAAAGCAATAAAATTTAAAAGAAAATGTTTCATAGTGATTCAAAAAATTGATATGCATGCCTCTGTCTTCTTCTACTTGTGTGGTTGTCCATGCAACTTTATTCTCAAAATGCTAAAGGAAAGAGCTTCAAGCCATTCACCTGCTGTACAAAAAGATAAAGATTAACATTAGCAAACAAGAACAAAAACAAAGTGAAACAAGTGTAATGTTTGACATAAAGTTGCATATCAAAAGGTAAGGTCTGACATAAAGTGTAATAATCAAATAACATTAGGTCTGATATACAAAACAAAATATTACTGCAGAACTATCAAAACACGCAGTCAATTCAAACCAACATCAAAATAGAAGTATATAACTAAAAAAAATGGATATAAAGAGATGTGTTTACCTTGGGAAAGCAGTTACCACTAGATTAAATGGCCAACAGTTCAACTTCATCTACTGGTGTAATGTCGTCATTCAAAGGATCAAAAGGCTTATAAATTTCTTTCATCTCAGCCTTCCACCAGTCTTTCAGAATGACTTAACACTCCAACATATCCGGGGTTAAATTGCTCCGATAATCACCTAATATACGTTTTCCAGAAGAGAAGGCAGACTCCGAGGCAACTGTAAATGCTTGCAATACAAGAAAGCACTGGATACCTCTTTTCATTGTTTTTCCACCAATCTAGGACATCAAAATCTTCCAAATCAGTCAAAGCAGGTTCAGGCTCCGCATAATATCTATTTAGTTCTTCCGACGACGTCGCGAGAGGGTCCCTTTTCTGCAATCTGCGAGCTGCCCAAAATCCACCTCCGGATGATGTGGAAGAGCCTTCAGATAAAGATCCAGAATGTATTTGACCCACAGATGCCCCTACAGTACCCATGGAAGTTGAAGGAACATTGGAACTAATGTTTACCTGTTTATCATGCAAAATATTGGAGTACTTCGCGAACAGACTTCTCAGTTTGGCATCCATTAACCTACTTTGGTCGCCGTTACACCAGATTGAGTATGCATAAGTACCAAAACAATCTTCAATATCAGAAAGAGTACTTTCCACGCCTTTAAGATTAAGACGAGGATCCAAAATAGACCCTAATCCAAATAATATCGGAGTGGTGTCCCAATACTTAAATAACTTTGCCTCCATGGCAACAATAGTTTCTTTAAAAAATGGGTAATCTTTGTGAATCTTGAAGACCATACCAATCTCATACAAATATTGAAGAACTGAATTACTAGTCACATACTGAACACCAGAAAAAACGTTAGTGGCATCATAAAAAGGCTTCAAAAATGCACATAACAATTTAGCGTGTTCCCAATCAGCATCGATAATAGCATGAGCATATGCCAGATCATTGAGAAAGGCCGACAACACTTGCTGGTAAGGAATTGCATCTTGTAACATAAGATATGTGGAGTTCCACCTATGTTTTATATCAAGCTGCAATTTCTTAGGGTTCATACCCATGTGAGCACACAATAATCAAATCTGAATACACCTTGTACCAGACATAAAAATATGTTTCCAGCTACTCTTCATGTGATCAAGCATATCGGTGAAACCCTTAACTTTTAAACCATCCTGGAAAACCAAGTTTAGAATATGGCAACAACATCTAACATGAAACAAATCTCCCTTAGATGGAAGGTTAGGCAATAACTTTTTCAATCTTTCAACCGAGACTGTGTTGGCACTAGCATTATCCATAGCTAAGGAAAATAATTTTTCTGAGATACCCCTATCATTAACAAGTTTTCGAAAAATGAAATCAGCTATATTTTCACCGGCATGAGATGTATCAGTTAAAGCATAAGTTATGATTCGTTTCTGCATCATCCAATTTCTATCTATGAAGTGAGCAGTAATTCCCAAGTAGCTCAATCTCTGTTTTGAAAGCCATATATCATATGTTAGCGAAATTGTACCAGGAATCTCAAGGAGCATATTCTTCAACTGTTGCTTTCCCTCTTGATAACACTTGTATAAATCAGTTCTTAAAGTATTACGAGAAAACTTAACAAAACCGGGGTGAAAACCCTCATTGACGCACCACTGGAAAATAGGATCTTCAACAAATTGAAAAGGGAGCTCCCTTAAGATAATTAACTTGAGGATATTTCTCCTAGCCCTAGCTTGATTAAATTTAAAGGTGGTTAATTTACCTTGACCATTTAGAACTAGTGTGGTATGTGAATTTGTGATCTTGCGTCTCTTCAAACAGCTATTTGTATGCTTCTTAGGTGGGAGGTTCCTGCATTGCCACCTGATTTTTTCTTTTCGTCACAGTGTTTGCAAACAACCCACTTTATAGTCATCCCAGGATTTTCTGGATCGGCCTCTTCTACTTGATCAAAATCAGCCCAGACATCAGATGTTAGCTTTCTTTTTGGCTTTGTGGCATTTGCTTATTTTCGAGTTGGAGTTCCGTTAACATCAGAATTGTTGATAATCTCAGATTCTGCTTGTGAAGGATTTTCGCCTCCTTGACTAAGATCCATTGTGAAAATTCCTGTGTAGGATATCATCAAATGAATGATTCATACATGTATATAAGAATGATTAAGTTCACTCATCGAACTAGCATACTGTAATAAAGGTCACTGCTCGCTTATAAAGCATGTTAGTACTCTAGTTCCAAATAAACAATCCTAGAGGTGCATAACTCCCATCACTATTTCAATGAACTAACCATCTAAATGAGCATAAAGTAAGACATGAAAGAAAAAAATACCAAAAACACAAACAAGCTAACTAAAGTTATTTAAATTGATTATTATCTGAATGGGACATTCATTCCTTCCACTTACATGCTGGGTATCTAATGATTCAAAACAAAATTGGATTTTAACAACTAACATCTTAATTAAGCATTAAAAGAGTCTAATTTCATTTACAAATTCGAAATATCTCAATCCATTTCGTTCACACCCATGAACAATCTATCAATTATTAAAATATACATCAAAAAATCTGTAATCATTTTAATCAACAAAACCAAAACTAAAATACCAATCAGCAACAAAAATGGCCAAATCAATTGAAACAAATGAATACCCAACTTAGTACTATCACTCACCAACACATGCATCGGACAAAAGTAATGTATAATCATTTGAAACGATCAAAAGCAAAACCAAAAGATCAATTCAACAACAAAAATGGAAAAATCAATTGAAACAAATGAATACCCAACTTAGTACTATCACTCACCAACACATGCATCAGACAAAAGTAATGTATAATCATTTGAAACGATCAAAAGCAAAACCAAAAGATCAATTCAACAACAAAAATGGAAAAATCAATTGAAACAAAAACAGAAAACAAGTGAAAATGAAACCACTGTAACACATACCTTAGGCTTAGTCGCCCAGCAGTAACTTCAAAATCAAGCTCCCATTGGCGGTTCTTCCAAACCCTTATATAGAAAATGAATACGAGAACAAGATAACTTAGATTGTAACCTAATTTAACAAAAATAATACAAATTTGCCTATAATTATTCCAAGATTGGATCATCTTTCAAGAAGAAACCCTATCTTTTTCACTATAATTAGCGAAATGAATTATATGCAGAAAAATATTCGGGAGAGATTGATGCATATCGAGTATATTATAAAATGGAATGAAAGAGGAAAAAGAGGTCGGGTAACGGGTAGATTAAATGGGAAAACAGGCTGGATAATTTTGACGGGCAAACGGGATGGGTAACTTTGACGGGCTAACGGGTCGGGGAAAGGGCCGGGAAAGACTTTTTAACTCATGGCCTTTACCCGTTCTGTTATTTAACTGGGATAGGCCGGGCTAGCCTGTAAAGGGCCACGAGCAACCATGGGCTGCCATGGTACATGGCGGTTGGTACTGGGCCATTGGCTGCCGGGCGAAATTTACACCCTTATGCCAGCATATGGTGATGTCAAGGTTGCGGTGAACTAGTGACAGTAGAAGCTGCTGCTGATGGCGAATCAGTGATGGGTTTTCCGTTGTACAGGAATTTCTGGTGATGTTCGAGCCAAATTACAACATTACCGCGTATATTCGAATTTCAAGTTTAAATTGTATGCATTGTAGATTTTTATATGTATCTGAATCTCAGATCTGAAGTATGCGTATTTCAAATGTTGTGTATCTCATCTTATCGGAAGGAGTTGATCTTAATGGAATTTGTAAATTTTTTAAGGGTGCAATGGGAAATAGAAGATATTGAATGCATTCAAAATAGTGGTAAAGCAAATATAAATTAAAGAAACACTACATAGTGGCTTTTATATAGAGATAGAGTTTTACCTCTATGTAGAACCCTCTACTAATATAGAGGAAAAAACAAGCACGATGTTAGTTTAAGAGAGATGTCTATTTTGTTGCAGTAGTTGCATTGGTTGCCAGTCCAATAATAGCTATACAGCCTTTGATCAGAGAAGAGATGGGGAGTATGGTACTTGTTGTTGCAGCAAAAATCCTTAAAGATATTTTGGTTTAGAATGAGAGTCTTGTGATTGATAATAACGCCAATTTCATTGTCTATATGGCGAAGTATTGTTAGGTGACGACCGTACCGTTGCTGTGCTTATGTGAAAATTAATATGTTAAAATAGAGCCGTTTAGAGATAGTCGTTTGGGGCCTTGACCAGAGTTGATTCCCTGAATCATTGACTCGGTGAAATTGTAGTTTTCATACCGATACAGGTTCAAGGTCTTTTTTTATAGATAAAAGAGGAAAAGACCTCAAACTGCTGATGTCTTAAACTCGAATGTAAATTACTGTCGATTAAGTTTGGAATGATTGAAGATATAGAAAATTGGTCCCAAGACCTTTCCAAATTACAATCCATGCAATACTTCGCCAGATTGACTGCTAAGAAGTTTTCCCTGTCAGTTGTAGTGCTCCATGTGCCAATTTTCAAAAAGTTCCCTTCCATCGTGATTCAGTGTGAAGCGAGCCTCAATTTTCTCTGCATAAGTACTTTTTTTTGATTGATCAAAGAGATTTATATTAAAATCCCATAAGCCGTGTGCAGGAAATTACCACTAGAGATGAGAAAAAACTCAAAAACAAAAGTACAACAAAGTTGGAACTAAAGACTACAAACATATAGACACAAAGAAGATCAACAGTAGAAGACTAAACTTGTATTTACTGCACAACCAATTCATAAACAGGTTCATTGTACTTACTGCACAACATATATTAGTTAATTTGTACTGATTCATAAATTTCGTGTGTCTGTTGAATTGCCTGAATGCATTAATCAATACACTGCATTGCGTGTAGCTGTTTGATTTCATGTATTTCTACCATTAGGTTGTACTAGTTTATATACGGAAATATGGTAAACACAATTGTCAATTGTCGTTAATATCATCATAATCAACTTGTAGCATTAAGTATTTAGAAAGAAAAAGAAAACTGTAATTTCCATGGGCTCTCATATTCTTTAACTTGTTCTAATTTTGCTTTAGGGTAAAAGTAAAACACGTTAACTTCACCCATCAAACCAATAAAGAACACCATGCCTCGAACAAGATTATCTTTTTTTTTTATGCTCTTCAAATAGAAAAAAAACATGAACGACAACAATTTCACTGCAACAACCCAAAACACGATAACCACGTTACAAAATATAAACAACTAGACTGGTCCCACCACAATATCCACAATCAGATTAATCTTCATATCAACCTTCGATGTTCCGTAATATATCAAAACCACACACTAAGAAAAGTAAGCAGAGTTGTTAACGGAGAGAGTCCACTTAACTTGACCACTTTCACACATATCTCCTTCTTTACTACAGTAGTTTTTACCAGTGGTTTGTCGCTAACTAACGACACTGAAAGATGGTGATGGTTTCGTTAGGAAATATAGACGGTGAAGCTGTTAGTTACTCAACTGGAGAGTTACACGCAGATAGAGATCTAAATCGTGATAGGAAATATCATGTTTATCGAGGTCTATTACATACAGATCCAAATCCGAATGGAGATAAAAATCCTGTTACAATTTTCATACTCGATTATGAAACTCTTGTTATTGATCCCAAGATTCGATTGATTACGGGAGATCATATCCTAGGATCTATAGGTTATATACGTGAGGAAAAGGCTCTTATAAAAGAGGATTATTTGCTTAATTTGTCAGAATTTAAAAAATATATTAGTGATGATGCAGCTCTCAGGGATTCGGGACTTGACGTTATTGAATCCGGACTAGTTAGCCAGCAAGAGGCTTTTCAGATCAACGGAAGATCAACAGAGTTAGGACTTCAAGTTATAAGGTATACTATTATCTTTTATTTTTGATGCAATCATGGATATTGTACTACTTAGAAATAGTGCTTTAACACACTAGAGAACATAGAGCCACAGAGGTGACACTAGTCCAGAAGGAGCTAAAAATAACAAGTGAAGTCTGTTATAAAACATGATTTCTCACGGTTTTCATCTGTTATTCGAACCGTTATTTATTTGGTGTGACCCTTTATAAATGACAAATAGAGAACGTCATTAAGAATGACGAATAAAATTTGTGACTTAGTCTAGGAATATTAAGTTGATATACTTGAATATTTGTGAGACCTTAGTTTGATTTCTCAAAATGTGATAATACATCTGTTAGAACACTTGCCGAATTATGCCTGCACAACAAATAAAATCAAACACGAAACAAATAACGTTATGGCTGAGTCGCGGACTAGGTCGCTTTCTTTAAGACGTTTCGCGGCTCTGCCCAAGATTGTGCAAGCAGTTCATCATTTTCGCGTCGTCCCCAGGATAAAACAGCCGAGATCAATCTCATACACAATCACTCTTGCACGGTGAGAGGATGTGAAACTTCTACACTTCATTCTTGCTCAGAATCTCTAATAGAAAACAAATGATGCTCACACATCGTTTTCTTTCACAAAAAGTATTTCTTTTGAAAACACACCATAAAGAAAAACTCTACTCTCTAAAAAAAAAAAGTTTTTCCAACCAAAATCTCATTTTATATTAATTTTTTTTTACACAATTTAATCAAATATAATTATGTTGTGGTTAACACCATTAACTCCACAATATGAAACTCTCAAAGTTATAATGGTGTAGTTAACACCATTAAAAGCAGAAATATGAAACGGTCAAATTAATTTTACCAAAAATTAATTTCTTTTAATAAGACTAAATTCCAACTTCAAAAAATAACATATTAATTGGGAATAAATTTATGTTTTAAAAATATATTCCCAACAACATCAGTACTATGTCAGTGGCGACCTAGATGACGGTCATTTTTACAGTCTTTTTTCTTATTTGTTAATGGGTTGATGATCTGAAAGTGAAGTAAGATTCTGCGAAGCATAAGAAGCTGCTAGTTGTTTGTTTTCCTATGTTTATACACCTTGCTGAGCTGCACTTTTATGTTTGTTTTTCTTCAGTGAAGTAACTGCCGGCATAAATCCATGTCTGGAGGACGGTTACCTCAGTGCAGTTGGTCTTTCCCCCTGGAAGATAGATGTCCAGATTGTTTATCAGAAAATGTTAAGGTTAAAGCTGATTGTAATGGAAGTAAAGCGTGTTTCTATTACTCATGATGCTCTCAGAAGAAAATATTGGAGATTTATCGACTTCACCCTCCTAAGGGACCACAAAAATGTACAGGATGTGGTAAGTACATCAATGGAAGATCTTCACACTGTGCTAGAGAATCATGAAAACCTTCCACAATATGCTCCCTACGCACAAGAGGATTGGACCCGCCAAATCAATAAACAACGAGAACTATTTCAGTTCAAGGTTACGACAATCCTAAACCGTAAGGCCATGCGGGCAGCTGTAAAGACTGTAAGATTTTTGGATGACTTAAATGAGATCAATATTGAGTTATTTGGTGAGTCATTTTTTGATGAAGAGGGTACGGTTGAATGTCAATTTCTAAATCTAATAAACATGATTTCCATTGGTGGAGGTAATCGTAATTGGCTCAATCGAATTCGTGAACATTCCCCGGCTGTTGCATCTTTGAATGTTGATGGAGTCTACTATAGGAAATATAATGAGTATGAATAAAGACAACCAGTTTACCTTATTCGGTTTATTCACCACAAATATGTGTTGGAAAAATACAGTTTTACGTAAATAAAATTAATAATAAAAACGGTTTTTCCAAAAATAAAAAACACCGTCCAAATTTATCTCTTAGTTTTTTACGGGATAAGTTTATCTTATATTTTTTGGATTTGGGTTAGGGTTTTATAAAAAAAAAAACCATTTTTTTATTGCGGATATAGTGAGAAAACTTCTTCTTCTTCTATGTTTTTGAAACAAGGGTTTAAGTAAGTTTCATGTGTTTTCCGCTGCCAAGTTCTAGATAGAATATGGTTTGAGTATGCTCTTCAAACTTTATTGAAATTGTTGTATCTTAGAGGCTGATGTCCAGTAGGGCTACAACATCATCCTTTTTTGGAGTGTAGCAGGGCATTCTTGTCTTAAGGAAAACATGTTGAACATGCGCCTCAATCCACCATTACAAGTTTCTTCTTTCTATGGTGTTTAGCAGGATGTTCAAGATATCAACAGATGACTAAGGAGAAGACACAAAAAATCAGATAAGTGCCTCTTATATTATTTAGTTGTTTGATCAATTTTAATTGTTATTCCCCAACAATCTTAAGACAAGATTTTTTTTCTTTTCATAATAACAATTAAAATTGCCGAATTGGGTTTAATTTGGTAAGTCATTTTGTGATGAAGAAGGTACGGTTGAATTTCAATTTCTAAATCTAATAAACATGATTGCCATTGGTGAAGGTAATCGTAATCGGCTCAATCGAATTCGTGAACATTCCCCGGCTGTTGCAGCTTTGAATGTTGATGGAGTCTACTATAGGAAATATAATGAGTATGAACAAAGACAACCAGTTTACCTTATTCGATTTATTCGCCACAAATATGTGTTGGAAAAATACAGTTTTATGCAAATAAAATAATAAAAACGGTTTTTCCAAAAATAAAAAACACCGTCCAAATTTATCTCTTAGCATTTTACGAGATAAGTTTACCTTATATTTTTTGGATTTGGGTTAGGGTTTTATAAAAAAAAAAACCCATTTTTTTTTATTGCGGATATAGTGAGTAAACTTCTTCGTCTTCTTCTACGTTTTTGAAACAAGGGTTTAAGTAAGTTTCATGTGTTTTCCGCTGCCAAGTTCTAGATAGAATAAGGTTTGAGTATGCTCTTCAAACTTTATTGAGATTGTTGTATCTTGGAGGCAGATGTCCAGTAGGGCTATAGCATCATCCTTTTTTGGAGTGTAGCAGGGCATTCTTGTCTTAAGGACAACATGTTGAACATGCGCATCAATCCACCATTACAAGTTTCTTCTTTCTATGGTGTTTAGCAGGATGTTCAAGACATCAACAGATGACTAAGGAGAAGACACAAAAAATCAGATAAGTGCCTCTTATATTATTTAGTTGTTTGATCAATTTTAATTGTTATTTCCCAACAATCTTAAGACAAGATTTTTTTTCTTCATAATAACATTTAAAATTGCCGGGTTTAATATTAGGGCAGTGAAGTTGGTGTTGTTCATGATTTTTTCTACAATAAAATAAATAAAATAAAAATCTATTGACGATAATTGACACCTAATTTTTGATTTAAAAGTATGTTGAGATTGGACGATGCTCGTTTCAAATATATCAAAAGTGTTGCAGTGGAAACTAAAATTTATGTCACATAGTTGTTTGATGCCTTGCATGTGAGGAACTGTTCTCGTACAAATTTGGAAGTTGAGACTATAAAGATTTCTATGTCTTGTTGTTCGGTTAAAGTCAAAATTTTGATTTGTCTCTTATGGTCTAACCATGTGGACAGATGATTACTATACTGTTTTAGTAAGGATGTCTCTTGCATCTGTTAATCAGTAAGTGGTTTGATTCTTTTGTCAGGCGAAAATCAGAGTTGTCATCTGGCCTGGTGCATATACAAGAGCTTTAACATACTGGCATGCTATGAATCAGTTGGTTGCTGAAGGCCGTAACTCATTCCCACCTGCACGGTTATGGATTAGATGAAGCTGCCGAAATAGATAGAAATCCTAGAACTCCCCGTCACTTGTCGGAGCTAACTGGTGATCATGATAGTAATCATAACAGTTTAGTCTGTGCTGAGTGGTACCAAGGAAATACCCTTTTTGGGGTCTGCTCATTCCCTTCATCCAGTACCCCCATAGTTCCGTAACAAGCATTCATGGGATTCGAACTCCCATCCAGGGATCCCAGTGAAGCGGATTGTTTCTTATATGAATTCTAATGGTGTTACTCCATGAGGCCCCCAGTTCTTATCCGAGAAATCTTCCATGACATCTGGTACATCTTTTGGTGCCAAGGAGATGTAGAAGCCGCGAGGAACAGGGACGTTTCTCTCCAAGAAGGAATTCGTCATTTGAAAGTAATGATAACTATCCCAGGTCTCCATGTGAGAATGATTGGGTTGTTTCTCCATTGGAGACTAACTTGTTCGACAATGGAAGTGGTCATGAAATGCCATCAAGTCTCAAACTTTCCAGGTCATGGAATTCCTGCACAGTTAAAAGTATTTCAGAATAGACCAACTACTCCAAGGGGACTCCTTCACATTCAAACGGGACTACTACAGTCTAGATACTGGATTTTTTTTCTCTCAAGGTTTGGCAGGGTTTGTTAAGAGGTAACATAATGGCTCTTGCCCTTGTCGAGAGTACAGAGAAGGCCCAGGACAACCTTATCAGTTTGCTGGTTGTTATTCGCTTTAATTACTAGTTCATCTCCAAGTTGAATCCCTGATTTGTGCTTGTATAGCTGTGCTAGGTGACACACAGGAAAGCACTTAAGATCCTGGTAAGGTCCAAGGCTAATACCCGCGCAAATGAGGCAGAACGTGGTATGAGCATCAAATCTACTGGCATCTCTCTTACTCTCGATATTATAAGATGACTGATGAGTCGTTGAAGACCTACACGGGAGAAAGAGTTGGCAATGAGTACCTCATCAACCTTATTGATTCACCTGGTCACGTTGATTTCTCTTCTGAAGTCACAGCTGCATTACATATTACCGATGATGCACTTGTGGTGGTGAACCGTGTAGAGGGTGTTTGTGTCCAAACTGAGACTTTACTACGACAAGCTCTTGGAGAAAGGATCAGGCCTGTTCTGACCATCAACAAGATGGACAGATGTTCCTTGAGCTCCATATTATCGGAGAGGAGGCTTACCAGAATTTCTCGAGGTTCATCGAGAATGCCAACGTTATTATGGCGACATATGAAGATCCAGTCCTCGGTAATGTCCAAGTTTACCCTGAGAAAAGGACGGTTGCCCAGTTAGTCTGCACGGTTGGGGTTTCACTTAACCAATTTCGCAAAGATATATGCTTTTAAGTTCTGTGTTGGTGTCAGTAAGATGGTGGGGACGTTTTGGAGTGATAACTTCTTTGACCCGACAATTAAGAGATGGACTACCAAGAGAACTTCTTCACCTACGTGCAAGCTTGGATTTGTCCAGTTCATTTATGAACCCATCAAGAAGAAAATTGCCACTTGTATGAATGACGAAAAGGACAAGTAGCGGCTTGTTTTCTGAATTCGTTTTGTTTTACCGGAACACTATAAGCATCAGATGACGAATGTGCTAAAATGCATACACTAGTCTCCGTAAACGGTCGAAATTGTACCACATTCTTAAATCACTAAGTTTTGATCACTAACCTTGGTTGTGAGTGTAAGTTAGTCAGGTAAATTATTTGCGTGCAAAGATGAGGTGATGGATGCGGGAACTGGAACACTAGATTGTGCCAATGAAAACAAGTCCTCCATCATGCAAAATTATACCCGATGGTACGAGTAAGTTAATTTACAATCATTTCCTACTTTGGAACTCGCGTCAGCTAACAACCCACATCTGGGTGCGTGTTTTATTTCGAGTTGTATAAATCTCTTGTTGGAGTAGGAATTGGTAAATTATGGTAAACAGCCTCATAACAATTATTCAATGTGACTGTCGGTGAGAAGATATTTTGGTTGTACACCTTTATAGAAAGGATCTTTTGTGCTGAGAGTTTCAACTACAGGAGATACGGATCATCTTGCAATGATTAATTATTGTATTTGTTGATGCTGTGCACTTGCTCAAAGCAAGAGGTTTGTTTAGAATTCATCATAAATGTGGGGGATAAGACCTGTGATCTTGCAATCCATCAACTGTGAGAGGTATATGATGAATTTATCAAACAACCTTGAAAAATATAAGAAAGACATGTGATTATGGACTACTTCAGGTAGTCATAATTTAGAGAAAAATAAGTAAAATGGAAAATTGTTCATCTTATTTGCACATGTCAGTGTGTAATCATAAACAAACGGATTTTGGGAAAGTATCCTTGAAATGTTTATCAAATGTGCGACAAACTACAAGGTTTAGAGAAAATGAGGTGTGCCTGATATAACCTGATTTTACATATATATTTGTATAAGTTTTGATACTAATCATATTGATTACCTCCATTGTGATATATATTTTGATATGATAAAGATGTTTTACATCTACTAATAAATCGATGTTGTTTAAGATTTGACAGGAAACTAATATGCGGTTGATGTGGTCTAAAGGATCAGTAGGTAACCAAAAGAAATTTTGAGGATATAGTTTCTGTCTAACGTGTTTAGTATGTGTTGTAAAACAGATGTGCATGTCCACATTTACCCTGAGAAATCACAGGGATGCTCTGACTAGAGGACCAAATATTTGAATGCATGAGGTACATATTTAATTTCAAATATGTGATGTATATTGCACTAACCTTAATTTTGAGAAAGCTGTAACGGATGCACTAGTGAATGGTACATGTATATCTTATATGCTTTACAACAAACCTATGAAATATACGTGGTATATACGATTTGACCGAAAGACCAAGTTGGCTGATATGATCTAAATGATCGAAGGGAACCAGAAGAAATTCTGAAGGAAATGGTCTTTGTCAAACTCGATGCGTTTAATGTGTGTCGTAATTGTGCAGTATAGAAGGTGTACAAATACACTAGTATCTCAAAAGAATTAGTGGTATGATCTGATCAGAGACTTGCGATACTTGAGGTACATCTTAAATTGTGTATGCGATACATATTGTACTGACCTTAAGAGATGTTGTTGTTTCAGGCTATGGGTAAATCTTAGTCTAAGTGTGTATCCTCTTAAGGAGTGTCTGTCTAAGGAAGTCCTTAATACAGACAAGATGAACTTGTATTTTGAAGAAATCAAAGTTCGTGTGCTTTAATTCAAGCATAATAGGAAGACGAATGATTAGTAAGATGTTTCTTATAAGATATTCCTCTGTGACCGAAGCCTTCCCATCATTGCAGAAACTCAATTGACTATGTGAGTCTAAAGTAAATGAGCAATGAAAAAGTTTAGACATACTCGGAGAAGGCTCATACGGTAAGACAACTATACTCTTTAATGAAGTAATTTTAGCTGATTGGTGAAGTCAAAAAGAGGTCTCGGTAGACATGTAAAGTCAAAAGAGAACCTCATAGACTTAGGGAAGTCAACATAAAAATTAGTGGTCCTTTGACGAAAGGATTTTCTAAAGAGATAGTTTGTAATTATACATCGAGGGGGAATGTGACTTAAGCTCATAAAATAATAACTTGCCATGAAGGATACTCAACCTTGTTGACTGGAGATCCCAAGATCAAGGTTTATAATGACACAACTAATTGGTGGTGGGTAAAGTTAAACGCTATCAGAGAATTAATTCTCTGTCCCTTCCCTATGGTGTAGATGTGATAGTGTGACTGCATGTGAAGGATGACTTTTAATAAGTCTTAATGAGTTCTATAGTTTCAATTTAAGATTGAAGTGGGGTGTAGCAGTGAACACTCTTGATGGAACTCACCTATATGAATGAGGAAGTGGGTCGCTTCCTATGAGAATATGAGCCGATTCTCTAGAGCATTCTGAGAAACAAGACGTCCAGGGCCAAAATGGACACAACGGCGGAGCTTGGAAGCAACCTTGGAGATATCATGTGTGGTTGTTATCGCGAGTTACACCAAATGTTAGACAGTTCAAGACCTTATGGACACTGGCTAATAAGTAGTTCAGGTAACCTCTCACTAAGCAAAGGTTCAAGACCTTATGGACACCTATGCGTATTCGTGATATTTCCTGTTTTCCGTGATTTATCGTATTTTTATTCATGTGGGGGATTGTTGGAAAATTACAGTTTATGTGAATAAAATTAATAAATAAAAACGGTTTTTCCAAAAATAAAAAACACCGTCCAAATTTATCTCTTAGTTTTTTACGGGATAAGTATACCTTATATTTTTTGTATTTTGGTTAAGGTTTTATAAAAAAGAAACCATTTTTTTATTGCGGATATAGAGAGAAAACTTCTTCTTCTCCTTCTATGTTTTTGAAACAAGGGTTTAAGTAAGTTTCATGTGTTTTCCGCTGCCAAGTTCTAGATAGAATAAGGTTTGAGTATGCTCTTCAAACTTTATTGAGATTGTTGTATCTTGGAGGCAGATGTCCAGTAGGGCTATAGCATCATCCTCTTTTAGAGTGTAGAAGGGCATTCTTGTCTTAAGGACTACATGTTGAACATGCGCCTCAACCCACCATTACAAGTTTCTTCTTTCTATGGTGTTTAGCAGGATGTTCAAGACATCAACATATGACTAAGGAGAAGACACAAAAAATCAGATAAGTGCCTCTTATATTATTTAGTTGTTTGATCAATTTTAATTGTTATTCCCCAACAATATGTTCATTTCAGGAGTGTTACCGACGAAGCTCGGGTAAGCTTCCCTTTTTCTTTTTCATATTATTTATTTTCTTTTACATTGCATGAGTTTGATTGAAGTATACCGATTCACCCGTTATTGATGTTGTTAACTTTATTGATTTGACTCCGTAGTCACCCAATTTTAATGTTAACAAAGAGCATTATCGAAGCTGTGATCGTAATTGAATAAAATTTATGAAAAATGATTTGAAAAATCTCTTACTCTCCTATCATGTAACATCGATCTTATCCTCTTAAGAGTATTGATGCTTAAAGAGTGACTGTCACGAATAATTAACTTTCTGACCACAATTCAAGCTTCAGTTTCACTTTCCTCATTCGTCTGCCAAGAATTTTAACGTGAAGCTACAATTTTAGTTTATTTAATTGTTGAGCTACAATTTTAGTTTATTTGACCTACAATGATATATGTTGAGCTACAATTTTAGTTTATTTAATTGCTAATTTTGATGACATTCAAAAAATTCCAATCATATAATCACAAATATGGTTTACTAAATTTTTTATGAACACATGTTTCGGTATATGCATACATATATGATTTTATACAGACTCTACGTATAGAATGACCATCTCTACTCTCCATCTAATTGCCACAAAATCCGAAATATGGAATATGTGTACGATATAAGAACCATCATTATGTTGCAGAAAATGTAAATTATAATTTCAGTTCACTAAGGACAATGGTTAGTATAAGAACTACGACATGGAAGAGTAAATGAAGAGTAAATGAATCCTTCTAAACTTCCCTCCCTAGTCAAAATAACTAATATTTTTGGATCTATTACAACCACATAAACTATTATATTTATGAACAAAATCATTAATCAACATAATGTGTTTTCCAGCCTTTTTACTGGTATGTCATCCATCTACCATCAAACCAAAACAGCCTTATCCAATGCAAAAGTCCTGACAATACTTCATCATATTTGTTTGGAAAGAAATGGGCAATATATAAAGATTCCATATACGCAATTGAACATGTCCCGACCTTCTTACTTCATCATATTGGTTAAAGATCTTAACAACTATGAAACACCAACTAAAATATATTCCTGCATACCAACATTTACATTTACCCATCTAAACAACTAAACAAAAAAGTTAAATTTGCAAAAAATTGATGATTTTGAAATATTGAAAGTATGAAATCTCTCCAGAGATACGAAAAAGACTCGGCATCCCCAGCAATGAAAGAATGAACTCCCTAACTTTATTACATATTTTCTAATTTAATTCAATGTTCACAAACATGAAATGAGTCAGAATTAGAGATACCTACAATAGATGATTACCGGACTCAGAAGCAATGAGTTGCAAGAAATTATTTAAGAAATAATTTTCTACGGTTCACACCATTGAGAATATTTTCACGTTCCATGTCAAGAAGTTTCAAACTGCCTAAAGAGAATAAAAAAGATGGGTCTTGCTCACATGTCAAGGGCATATAAATATTTGGTAGATAAGGACTATATAAAACAAATTGATGTGTTGATTATGCTTGTAAAAATAACACCAATTGAGCTGAAATTACCACATGCCTCCTTCTTTGACCATACACTGAGACAACATTGAGTTGATTTGCTAACTTTTAGGAAGATACATAAAGATTGACCAACTTCCATGCTTCATATTGCAATTTATACATTACACGTATTAACAGAGTCGAATTGCAAGCATAATGATTAGTATGACTAACAACTAAATTTTGCAGTGTAGACAATTATTATATGGGAGATGGAGAACAAATCAAATACGCAGCATTCTAAATCGGATGTCGGATACACTGTCATTGTGACATGTAGTGGAAAACCCATGCCATGAAAACATAAAAACATATACGCAGAACAAAAAACATATGCATTCGAGTTCAAAGTGGCGATTTCTGGTGTCATATACCATCGTTGTTTACCTCCCCTACATTACCTGTAGTCGTGTTTTTTAGTAACAGTTTTTCATATTCTCTGGAAATGAAATTAATTGAGTCAGACATTACTTCTCTTCCAGCCTCCCTGGCTATCAGTGTAATGCACAAAGAAGAAAAACGGAAAGGTGATTAAATAAACACAATATAGGTTAATACTTATCCTTATAAACACTTTATTTATGGTGTACATTTCTTGTGATGATCTGCAAAAAGAAACACGATTCGAATTCAATATGCATGCGCGATGGATGACTAAAAAGTGCATGGATGAAACCAATAAATTAAATGATCTGAACAAAAAATAAATGTTATAAATGATATTTTCAGGTATAAGAAACAAAGTTCAGACGCCTACTCTTGTCATTCATAGCTTCTATTCATGTAAAGGTTTACGATTATTCATATTCACTTCGTTATGGTGGGTAAGTATACTTCCTCGACTGAATTAGTCAACCACACAAAAATAAAACATACAAATTTCTATTTTGTAAAGTCTAACTACAACATGGTAAGACTATACCTGATGAATGAGAGTTACACAACCTGATGATGATACTGAAAGATATAGAGCTTGCAAAGACGGAACCAGGAATTGCTGTTGGGGTGGGCTAATTTTTTTTTCGTGAACTTCCTATTTCATTTCTCTCAACCGTGATTAAAATAAGTGCAGCAAAATACCTAATGTGATCAAGATGCAGAATGCGTTGTGTTCCCCTAGAAACACCAAGCTTTGGATCAAATGTGTGCACCATGTAACTAACATTAGGGGGTAAATTTGTATAATGGAAATATTTTTGTTGATTTTACTAGGCGGCCGAAGGCCGCTTAATTTTCTTCGGATTTTATAAGTTTGCTTTTTCTACCCCGTTACGTAAAAAAAATTGGCCTATTTTGTATACAAATTGCATATAAAAGAAGCATGTTATTTTGACACTCAAAAATATCGAAAAATAGTAAATCCTGAGTTTTTTTCTTTTACATCCCCATAACTAAGGTGCATAATAATATTTTTATTTCTAATAAAAACGATGACAAACAGTTTCGTGAAAAGATTCATAAATTCTAGTTTGTTGAAAAAGAAAATGTTTCTAGAATCAATCAACTATTAATTAAATGAGGTTAATATAGATCTCTTATTCCTACTAAGATAACGTACATGAGACAATTATGTAATTTGAGAAACATGTCCTTACTCTCCTGTAAACTAGCCGTAACTACGTATGCTGGTGCTTTAGATATTCTTCCAAATTCCATCAAGTTTGGTTCTCTTCCGTATAGTGATGGGCTATCTTAATTGCAACCTGGGCTATTTCATATTTTGAGGCAGTTACTACAATATAAATAAGGTTTTCCTGGATTTGGGGGGTGGGGTGGGGTGGGGGAGCTTGAGATGTGGGTATTCCGAGTGGACTCCCTGGAAAGGGGAACTGGTCCTAGAAATGCAGTAAGTCGCTGAGATGGCATTCCAAAATTTTCCTAAGGAATTTTTATGGAATACATAGCACAGAAACATTCAATCAAAAATGCAACTAATAAGTAACGTGCAATGGACTAAGTACATACCACGATCAAGTATCAAAAATAACATAACTAACAACATAGAGTTCATGGTAGTACAAAACTAAATTAGGGGTTTTCCTTTTGATTATAAACCGTATGTTGCATCTCGCTTCTCTCTTCTCGGGTAAACCGTATGAGAAGGAATCAGATCATCAAAATTGTTGTTCCCGAAACGGGTAAACCTCAAATGTTTATGGAAAATGTTGGAAATTTCTTGGAGTCTAAGTTTTGGGATTCGGTTAATGGTTGATGGTAACATTGGTAAGTACGTTTTTATCTGAATACTAATTGTATTGTTTCCTTGATGTTAACGCTCTAACTAAAGAAATTCATGCACACGGAAATGTGAAAAATGCATTAATTTATTAACGTATTTTTACGTAGCCTAATTCAGAACATAAGAAAAATATTTATGAGATTCCTAAAGCTACAGTTTATTTTCTTCTCTTTCCTATAAAAATATAGAAATTATATATAGATAACAAAAAGTCTGATATTAACTCAAGAATATTAATATTAAATTAGAAATAATCAAAAGGGTGAAGGTGAAACAAATTCATGACATTATATTGAACAAAGACGTAAGGACAATCCTAGCTAATGGTAAATGTAATTGTATATGTGGATGCAGATTTCTCAATAAAACAACAATATTAACTAACAAATCCAAACTAATACGCAGCAAAAGTGATAAAGATCGAAAATGTTAATAAAGAAATATCCAAGAGTTAAGTGATATAATACCTTACATCAGCAATTGTAATTAGCGGTCCGAAAAGGTGGAGCACAAAAGATAACATAAGGACATTAATAAGATGTTTTCGAACCCCATAAAGACGGAACTATCCCAACCTTTATCAAATCATCATGGTGATTAGCTGTCATTGTTTGTTCACATATATATTTGACACCCTGGGTGCTCCTCCAAATCAGTTCAGAATTTTTATTCCTATGAGATTATTTCGCTATGGTCAACTCAGATTGCATCAAACCTAGATAAAAAAAACACGCAGTAAACTGAAAACCTAGAATTCAATACTACACATAAAATAATATCAACAAAATATATAGAAATCGTAATATCGAGTAAAAGAAGATGCCTAATGAAGTGAACACCATAATACTCAACCGAGCCTCTTGAGTATTGAATTGCCATTTTAAAAATAAGTAATTACCTTGTCGTTTAGTTGAGATAATTAGATTCATTGTTGCTTGTGATATTATGCAAACAAAAGAAACATCATTGAAACAATAATAAATAAACGAAAATGATTTGTGACTCCCATTTTCTATATCCCCATTGATCCCAAAATTAGGTGGCATCCACCTAGACAACCAACTCCTCTTTTTTTTTTTTCTTTTCTTTTTTTTGTCTCATCTTTCTTCATCCACGTACCCGCGTCTAAAACTCATTGATCTATACTCAGTTCTAATAGTCAATCAGAAAATCACTTGATTTTTTTTTTTAGTTTTTAACCATATGTGCGAGTTGGGAGATGAATTATTTGAATCCAGGGGAAAACCTTAATGAAACTATGCTCGAGGAGATCCATATTTTGCACATCTTGGGTCAAGCCTTAATTTTACTCATCTTTAATTGATTTGAAGCAAAAATTTAGGATTTGGTTTTTTTGCAGACTTTAACATCAGATGTCGTAGAGAAGATTTTGTGTTCTTCATCGTCTAGTTGAACTATGATAATTAAAGTAAAAAATAATGATAATTTTGTGAATATTAAATTATCGGAGTCTGAAACGTACTAGAGTGATCGTTGGTGAACCAAATAGTTTAGATTTTTCAACTATAATGTACATATAAACTATGTTGCACCATTGATTCATCAAATAACATTAACAAGTATGCTTCAAATGTTATCACATCATTTCCTACAGCTGATTAACATGATATGTAAATGGCTGAGAAAGGAAACTAGTGACATCCATATCACGTCATTATCTAACAATTCTAAGATTAAGAACTTCAAGTTCTATCTCCGCCTTCACTTACATCTTCTAAAATTTTAGGTTCTTCTACTATTTATCGAATTTAATTTTTGAAGGTTATAATTCTGCATAATTTTAATTTAGGAAAATTACATTATATCTAAGATACAAAGATAAATACAAAATCAATGCGGATTTAAATTTATGGAAAGTAAAAAATTGAAAAAGTCCAGGTTGTTGCCACCTAACATTGGGAGCAATGAGAATAGCAAAAGTGGGAGTCACAAATCATTTTCGATAAATAAATAAATAAAAACGAAATTGTACGCAACCATTCAAAATAAAATCAAATAAAAAGGTGGAGCAAAATTTTGAGCCATAAGAGGAAATGGAAAAAAAAGAAATCCAATATAATGAATACATAGAACGATCTTTAACCAACAGATACCGCTGCTACTGCAAAGGAAAAACAAATACGAAGAATGTCCACGTCTTCCTACATGTAACCTTAGTAGTTAGATGAGATTACGTGCCCAATATCGTTCCTACACATTCAGATTTAGCCTCCGAATAAAAGATCAAGAAATTTAATTTATTAAAGTAAGAAAAGAAAAAAAAGTAAAGTAAATCTACAAAAGAGTAATTAACAACCTTTACTTTTATCATTCTGCTGTGGATTTGTAACAGTTCTTTGCTTTCACATGTAGTGCCACTAAAACTCTGTCAAGATAACAAAAATATGACTACATAAACAATAATTCTTTAGAAACCATGTAGATGTTTCCTAGGTGGAGCACACGTGGAAATGCCAGCTCAGTCTAAAGTAAAGAGACGTGTTTTGTGTTCCGGCTGTGCTACACTCACCGTGATTTTCTCACCGAGAAATATCGAGTGAGAGAAGCTCTTGGGACCCACCACCCAGGTATTTATAGGGGTCCCAGTTTCCACGGTGAGTTCATCATTTTCCCTTGAGTTCTCAATCAATCTGAAAACTTATTTGTTGCTTATTAACTGTTGATATTAATTTCTTATATTTAATGAAATCTCATACGTCGGAACTAGATCTTGTTTAGCACCTATTCTGTGAATCCCTAAAGGCAAAATTTCATTTTTGCTTCTTTGTGACTTTCTCTGTATCTTGAGATGAAGCAAAGAAAAACCGATTTCATTTCTCCTAAAAAAAAATCCATAGTCAAATTAATAGCACCGGGGAGGTAAGTAAAATTATAATCGTTTTATTAGCAACATTAGCAGTGTGCAGGTTTCAGATTTAATCTGATTGAATTTGCAGGTTTGGTTAATAGTCCTTTCTCCACCAATGGTGGATAGACCAAAGTTGGCTAACACAGGAAGTAATGAGGAAGCTAGTGGACTCAGCCCAGCTTGGATATGTGAAATTTTGTATGCATGATGAAGAGCAAAAACAACAAAACCACCTAATCACACACTGTCGGCATCTAAATCGGACAGAATCAAGAAGGTTCGGTTAAAGATATACCGTGAAACACACCTCTATTATGTAACCAGTAAGCGACAGTGAACTTCACCATTTCGCATCCTTACTAATATCTTCAAAAGCTCTACAATTTCTCTCTTTCCAGAAACCCAAGAGATTGCAGTAGGAAGGAAACGTAACACTAAAGTCTTTCTTAACAGGACAAGAGCTAATAAGAGTTAAGAAATCCGGAGGGATAACCCATTTGAAAGACAATTCATTGAGAAAGAAACACTAAACAGTCAAGGCCACTTTACAATGCACGGGGAGATAGTTAGACGATTCTCCATCTTGAACACAAAGATAACAATGATTAACCCAATCCTTTTTCCAACCCCTCCTAACCATCATGTCTTGTGTAGAAATCTTTGCATAGCCTGCGACCCACAGGAAAAACTAACTTTCGTCGGATGCTTCGGATAAGAATTGTTAATTAAAATATAATTAGTCTTAAACAACTGAAAAATAGTCCAATCAGTATGTATAGCCCATGTATAGTCCGAATACATAAGTCGGTTTCTTGTAAAGAGTCCAATCTAACATGTCCATTAAGCTAAATATAAATACATGCCTCTACCACCCCATTAGGATACGAGAGCTTATACGACTGTTCATGGTACCAAGATCCAGAATGATCTTTACAAAACCCTAGCTTCTATTTTTTTTCTTTCAAAACCCTAACTGCTCCTCTGCTCATCATAACTTCATCTGCTTCTTCAACCTCTAGTACTATGGCTTCATCCTCATCTGTTTCCTCTACCTCTAGTACTATAGCTTCTTCTACCTCCGGCACTATGGCTTCTCATTCAAGCTTTGGCTCTCCAACTGTTTCTGCTTCTATCTCGCAAAGCATCGGTTCTCTTATGTCTAACTCTTGTTCTTCTTTGTTAGAAAAATCACCTTGCATGCCCTCTTCCACCAAAATAGTTCTCTTAGATCTAACCAACTACCTTCTATGGGAATCACAGATTATTCCTATTCTTAAATCGCAAAGGCTTATCTTGATGGATCTCATGAAATACCAGAAAAAGAGCTTGTTGACGAAGAAACTCAAGTTAAAACTCTCAATCCAGCTTATGAGAAATGGGAAGTTATTGATCAAACGATCATGTCATGGATTAACTGTTCTCTTACTGAAACTATGAAGACTGAATGTGCACGCCGTGATAACTCTCGTGACGTATGAAACTATCTTCTATATTTATTTAAGAAATTAACGGTAATGAGGATTTATCCATAAAACTTGGCTTAAATATCAAAATTACGTAGAAAAGAAATGAAAAATATCGAAATTCAACCATTAATTTAGACGTCTTACAGCTTACCTGACATCTTGATGGCATCATTTGAAGGAGGAAACAACGGCCTAAAAATAATTGCGGCCTTTGGCCGCCTACATTTACAATAACCTATATATTTGTCCCACCAAACCATAACATGAGGTACATCAAAAGTCTCGCTGTTTGACAGCGGTACAAGGTTGAGAATTAATGTTCCCAACAATTTATGTAAGTTGTGTTTGTTGGAGCGGGAGACTATATAGCATTCCTTCTGTACTGTCCAGTGTTGGCTTGCGTAATATGGTATTATTTCATTTGTGTTTTGAAGGTGAAGTGATACGTGTTTTCCAGCATTGATCTAGGTGTGGAAAAAAAATATTTTTTATCCCCCTCATTTTGAAGGTGAAGTGATGATGAGAAGCGGAAGCTTATAATGAAAATAAATTGAAATTGATAACTTGAAAAGGATAATTAATCAACCAATTTAGTTTCTTCCACCTTTTGAATAAAGGAAGAACCTAATAATGGAGATTCTTCTCAAATATCTTACAATTTCTACCCAATTAAATTGGAAACTATAAGATTATGAGAGGCATCTATTTGATACTCTAGAATTAGATGATCTAATTCCCCCTAGAGATAAAAATTAGTTTTGAAAGAAGAGAACCTCTCATTCTTCACACAATATTATAAAACCAAAAACCTTCTCATTTAGCCTTATGTCTTCTAATTTATACTAGCACCAAGGGCATACTTGGCATTTTCAAAGTAATTCTAGGATGGACTATAAATGGTGCTTCAATATCGATATGGGACATCCACAATACATCATCCTCCTCTTCTTTAAACAAATTCTCCCTTGAATTCTTCAAAGCGTATTCTCTATTTGTGCTTGAACTTCTTCCTTGCTTGAAGAAAATTCTACCTCTACACCTTCCATTATAATTACTCATCAAATGTAGCACTTTATGGTCATAGTTAAGAGCAGTGTAGTTAATCTCGGCCACCTCGTCCGAGATATCACCGGTTTTTCGGGTACCGCGAGTGGAGAGGGACGAGATTTACATATCACCGAGACGAGATTATTCCCAAAAATATCGGCCGCCTCGGTTAAAACCGTAAAATCGTCCGAAATTTCATTTTCGTGAGATAGCAAATCAAACGCGGAGAAGAATAAATATCATCATAGTAATCTCTTATGAGATAAAAAGATCACCATTCGGTGATTCTACACAAACCCATCGTATTATTTCTCTACAAACTAGCACAAAACTTCATTCGGGAGGTGCTCAATAGGTTGACAGTGAAAATTAAAATGATCAAAAGTTCGGTTGAATGAAATAGGAATCTTTGTGAGGAATCCAACGTCACGATCTGGCTAGTTATGGGTGATGGTGGACAGTGGATTAGTTTGGTGGAGCATGAGAAAGAGATCTTTCTTCCGTAACTTTTTTCTGATCGAGAGAAAGAGAACTAGGGAGAAGAGATGCAGGAAATATGGAGAGTTTTGTGAGAAGGAATATGATAGGAAGTCTTTTTTCCTTTTTTAATTTCGCGTGGATGATAGTTACAAGGTTCTGGATCTTGTATCCTCCTCTAACTTCAGTTTTTAAAGCTTTAAATTGGGCAAATATTATTAGACATATAAAATTGGGATATATGTATTATCAGGCACAAAATTGAGAACCGGTATTGCACCGATATTTGAAACCGAAATCTCCCCGGTACAATGTTATATCACTGTACCGGTCCTCGCGAGACAAACCGATATCCGATATTAACTACATTGGTTAAGAGCACCCCTAAGTAGTAATGACACACCAAGTATTCCTCCGTTTGTAAGTACATCATTCTCTCCTTCTTTGAACAAATTCTTCCACGAATTCTCCAAAGCATATTCTCCATTGGTGCTTTAACTTCTTCCTTGTTTGAAGACAATTCTACCTCTACACCTTCCAACTCAAAAAATTTCCAACTCAAAAAATTTCCCACGAAGTTCCTTATAATAGCCATACGCCTTCCCCAACTGAAACCACAAACATAATTAGTTAGTATCGATTAAAGCTTTGTATAAGTTTTACCTCTTGTTTAAATACTTACTCTTATAGCACACCGCATATCCGGAAAGGATTCCCTTATGGCCGTAATTTCTCTTTTCAAAACATCACACTCGAATTTTATCTCCTTGGAGCGTTCCTTGACTTGTTTCAAAGACCTAGAGTTGCAATTTTCGTCTAACGCCACAAAAACGATGAATACACGGTTCCGCCAAGCATACGAATTTTCATCAATGTCTTTTCCTAAATATTCAAAGTGGTTTTTGACTGTTTTCCAAGCTCTCACCATGGCGCAATCCTCTTCATCAGTATAGGTGGTAGTCATGGTGTTTCTCTTGTTTTTGCTCTTGGATGGTAATTAAATGAGAAGGAGAAGAGAAGGTTGATATGGAAGAGGTGAGATATTGGCCTCTATATATAAAATGGAGCGACCAAACTGCCTCAACCACATTTGGTTGAGTTAAATTCTCCAATAAATGCAACCAAGCGACTCTTAGAGTCGTCAATACATTATGATTAAAACCAAACGACTCCTAGAGTCGTCAGGTTGACCATATATAAGCGAACAACTTTATATGAAAAACGAGCACAATGATATGTTTGTTAGGAGTCGTTATTTTATATATTAACCATGTCACGACTCTATTGTATTTCAAAACAATCGTCTTTTTGTGTTTTTATAGAATGACGACTCCATTGTAGAAGAGTCTCTGTGTTAATTGAAATTTACAGTCGTTCATATGTCTTTCTCCAAAATTGACGACTCACAGCCAAAAATTCAAGCAATACATAGAGTCGTCTCTCTCTGATTTACAAACCATGACGACCCCTTTGAACCAATATTTGAAGCGATGCATTTTATTGAATAAGAAAAAACATACATGTTTGTAAAACACATAAATAGAAGAAAAACACATAAAATTGTTCACTACATCTCGCTAGAACACCTAAAAGAGTTTAATCATATTGGTCGAATCGCCATTCACTTTCTCAACAGAGTATAGCAGTCCTCGTGCAAAAACTCGTGGTCGTACTTGAATTCGTATTGGCTGCGATCCAATGAGTACTGCAAAAAAAATTCCTTTATGAGTTTGTGTTTTTAAATAAAAATAATTGCAGAAATTTATTTAAATGTATAATTGATTCACTAACTTACTGTATTCATTCGGGGTTCGTTGGGATTAGCCTTAGGCCAAGCTTTCAGTTCGTCTCTCAGCAATACGCACTCATTGTATATAGATTCGTACCTTTCCCTAATTTGTTGCAGCGTCCTTCTATTATGATTTACGTTTAGTGCTTTAAAGATCGTAAATACACGTTTCCACCAAGCATTTGATGTTTGATCTATGCTACTAGGGCCCCACTCCTCCTTTTCAAAGTCGTGCTTCGTGAGCGTGATGTGTGCTCTAAAAATAACAACATCTTCTTGATTGTTGAATTGAGTTGGAGCCATTTTTGGTGTTTGAAAGTGATCTCGCCAAAAGGAATTTGGAATGTGTCAACTTCAGCGTAATACCTTTCACAGATACTAGATACTGCGACCTTGTCATACGCGACCACAGAGTTCACAACTGCATTGTACAAACCAGAGTTTTCAACATAGTCTCTAACTCTTGCACATTCACCTGCTAGCGGCCATAACTTCATTTTCTAGAAAAGATGATTGGTGCCTGAAAAGACGTGTGGCATTCTTATGATCCTACAAAACATAAACAAATAAAAAATAAATAATAAATAATTAGAAAGTAAACATCAACTAATCAAATATCAAGCAAATTTGAGATTCTTACGATTGTCTCATAGATGGTATGAGCCCACGATCCAGGATATCCAAATAGAACTTGGCCGCCATCTTTAGGTTCTCCTCTAAGTTTACCACCTCTAAGAGGAGACAACATCAAATGAGTAGCGGGAATGTGTCTCGCACTGGGTGCAATATCTGTTCCATCCTTCTTAACCCTCTTTACCGGCTTCGGCTATGCATTTTTTCCTCAGCTTCTACATATTTTTTACCATCATCTTCTTCATCCTCCTTATCACCAGCATCATCCTCTCCATCCTTATCACCAGCATCATTACCTTCATCCTTATCACCAGCATCATCTCCTCCATCCTCTTCCTCCTCCTCATCACCATCATTATTACCTTTATCCCCTTCCTCCTCCTTATCACCACCATTACCATCTTCTTGTATCTCTTCTTCTTGTATCTCTTGTTCTCGGATCTCTTCTTCTTGGATCTTTTCTTCTTCCTCTTCTTCACCACTAGTGTTAGCAGAAACAACAGGAGAGTCTGATTCTGACGAATCGTAAAACTCATTACCTTTGTCTCTTGGTTCGGTTCTAGAAAATGATACCTCACTCGGCCTTCTTCCGCGTAATGGACCGACAAGTAGGTATCTATCGTGGCAGGGAGGTCTGGAAGGAGGAGTTACCATTATTTCAACCTTGTCTTTAGTTTTCTTGGCAATACAATCTAAACACAAAAAAAAAAAAAAAATTTAATAAGACATCAACTTTATGGAATCAGTTAAAGGGTCGTCAATGGGATGGTATAAACAACTAACGACTCTACATGAAAGGGTAACGACTATCATTTACACGATACCGACCCTTTCAAAAATTGGGACAGAGAGGGTGAGTTTGGTCCTTAAAGGGTCGTTATTGCTTAAAAACGAGTCATCAAAATAGTAATGACAATCCTATAATATGGATGACGACTCTAGGGGATATAGCTAAATGACGAGTCTATGGGACCTAAGATGACGACTCTATCAGTTTTTTCAACAGAAGGATGTTCGAGTTCAACCCAGAGTCGTTAACCAATAAGTAAGGGTCTCCGAACAAAAGTCGTCATCTTCAACCTAATACGGTGACGACTCTATTCTAGGGCACAGAATATTGAAGTAGCAGATCTAGGGTCGTCATATTCATCCTAACAGGTTAACGACTTTTCATGAAAACAACATGCAAACTAAGACTCGTTAGGGTATTGATTGTCGATACTAACGACTTTCACTCTGTAACTTCTAATTTTCAGTTACCAATCTCGATTACACAATCAAAACACAACCAAAATATCGAATAGGAGGTGGGTTTAAGTTCACATACCTTCTAATTGGAGCCATTTTCTTTTTGGGTTTCGATTCTTTAGCTTCAGGAATTCTTCTCACATACACCTTTGCTTTTACCGTATCTACAAGATTAGGGATTTGAAGTGCTTTGCGAGCGGTCTGCTTTGTTTTAGCCATGTTTGTAGAAGAAGTTAAACGTCGATTAAAGTTTTATCATCGACGATTACGCAATGAATCGGTTGAAGAATATTTTTATTCGCGGTGGAGTCGTTAATGGTGGTGGTGGAGAAGATAAAGGGAGGAGAGGAAGAAGAAGATGAAAAAAAACAGAAAATGATTTTCTCTTTTGTTTAGATTAGGGTATATAGATTGGAGGTCTTAATTAGGATAGTTAATTAGTGAAACTTATTTTTAATTACTAAAGGGTAAAGTAGTATTTTCATCTTCTGATTTATACACCCATGAAAAATTTGGGGGGCAAATAAAAATTCAAGGCCCGATTAAAATCCATGGCCCCCAATTTAGCGAGGATTAATATGAACCCAAAACAAAAAATCAGTTCATACAAATTGGTATTTTAGAGCTACCAAAGGAACTTCATTGCATCCCGTTTCAAAATCGGTCTGTTCAATTATATAGAATTAGACATAAAGGACACAAGAGACCTAACTAAGATATTACATGTTTCCAAGTCTTTTTAGGAACAGGCCTAGTCTTCGCCCAAACAAAATCTAGTAAACTCCAAAATACAATACAAACATTCAAACCTGATGAAAAACTATTACAATTTCATAAAACATAATTTTTCCTTTCGTTTATCGACTAAGTAAAACAACATATATTACATTACTTGCCGGAAAAGACTTACTGTATTATCACACTCATACGTTGTAGATGATGGCAAAGCAAGGAAGCACGGCTCTAGGATTGAAAACCAGCAACTCTTCTTCATCTATTGCACCACCACAGCCTCCTCCAAGGACCGAGTCAAACCCAGCTAACTCACCTTTCTCAAGAATTCCTCCACCACCACCAGCTTCCCCGATTCGACCCGCTATAACACGGCAAACTAGCATAACGCGCTTGATGTTCATGAACGCAAACTCCTTCTCAAGCTCTTCAGGAAACGAAACGTGCGCTCTCGAGCTACTCGAGACGGTCGAAATTCCGTCCATCTTTGGTGAAAATCCAGACCGTATGATCCCACATACATTGCAATACTGCTGCGAACAGATACTAGATTTCCCGTTCTGTCCTAAATTGCAAATGAATGTCGAACAATGAAATCGTAGCAATTCATTTCCATCAGCAATACATCTTTCATCCCTTCTCCGATTCCCACCACTTCTTCTGGATTCCTTCGATTTCACCACTTCCCTGTATTCCTCAAATCTCGAAAGTATCTTCGAACTATTATGGATTTTGAGAATTCTGTCTATAGTCGGCGGGTTCTTAATCGGACTATTCCAACCGGTTTTGAATATGATCGTCACGATATTCTTACTGGAATCATCATCATGTAGCTCCGTAACCGCGTGCTTAATCGACTGATGCTGTTCGACTAGCTGAGGTTTCTGAAATATCTCACCACATGTTGGACAAGGAAATATATCGTTTCGCAACGGAAACGATCTGTGATCAATCAGTGAGAACTCAGAATCTAATGACATTGCAATTGATGATGACCACGGCGTTCTTCTTTTCCGTGTTGGTGACTTCGATAAGACGGCATTACGTGTAGGAGGACGAGGCTGCGTTGTAACCGATGCTGATGTTGATAATGATGACGGCGAAATTGTTCTATCATGATTAACGTGTTTCCTGAAAGTGAAGATTTTCTTGATGAAACACCAAGACGAAGAAAGTGATTTACGAGGTTTATTATTATTATTACTGGATTTACGAGCAGAATAAGATGAAAGTGGAGAGAAATACGGGTTTATTTTTTGTTTCTTGTTCGATGATGAATTTTGAAGTTGATGATCATGATCATGATTATCAGTTACGAAGAAGAAACAACCTAGATGGAAGAGGAGGAGGACAAGTAAAGAAGAGAAGAAAGTGGTGAATGATTTGATTGGAGAAGAAGAAGTAGACATGTTGTTGGGGGGTTAACTAAACTGCAGCAGCCATGGAGGAACAAAGGATGGACTGACTACCAGTTAGTTGGTGATGAAGAAAGTTAAAAAAAGCAGGAAAGAGGGGGAGGAGAGACATGGAATGATGATGAGAGAAGAATGAAAAGAAAGATGAAAAGAAGGAAAAGAGGATCGAGATTGGTGGGGGGACGTGGTAGAGAGGAGAAAGAATAAATTTTGTGTCTGCGGAGATTTATGAAGAAGAGTCGGTGGATGCCAAATCTTACTGTCTATTCATTTCTCACTGCTTTAACTTCCGATTTATCGTCTCTCTGTCGTATGATGTACAAATTCTTTACATTACACGTCCTTGATCTCTGCATAGACAGGTAGACCGCGCGTCCTCGGTTGGTTTCCTTGAATTCAAAAATTTTCTTAAATTATACTCTAAATATTAAAGTTCGATGAAGTTTTATTGTGGAATCCAAACTATTCCAAGCGTGGAAAAACCATGAAATGTCAAGTCTAATGGCTTCCAATTGGGGTCTTCCACAGAAAATCCAAGGAAGGTTCCACGGTTTCGTGAAAGGGTTCGTGGAATCCAGCTGAACTCCAATAAGAATAGCGTTAAACGCAATTAAGAATTGAGCTAAAAAAACGCAATTAAGAATTGCTTTTGTTTTATCCGTAGATTTAAAATGAGTTGTTGAAATCTAACGGCTGAAAAAAAAACTCCATTCTAATAGCGTTTCTACTATTCCACCATTACACTTGCGCTTCCATCCACAGTTCCAAGTGCTGAGGTGGCGTGGAAGATGGAAGATGGATGGATTTCACCATAAAACTTGCTCTTAGAGTATATATTCTCCGTGGAATATATTTAAGTTTTAGATTGGATTAATTATCTCTCACTAATTACAAAGATAATAAATGTTATGTTGTGATTTCAAAGAGCGGTAAAACACTGAGGATTTATGAAAAATAGTTAAATCCTCATTTATTATTGAACACAAAAAACCATAGAACATCATCTAAAATGGAATGAAACTATTTTATTTTGATAAATTTGCATGAAAGATACTGCTAGTGAGTTATACGTGTGTTGTATCGCATGCTGTATTCGGTCAAATTTTGGAAGGAAAAGGGAATCACAACTCGACACACTTAATCCTTGATTTGGCGTAATAATGCACGAAATATGACTAACCAGGCATCCTCTGATGTAGCTGAATGTAAAAATGTGGATTTTAACATTTGTTATTAACTTTTCGATTTGAGAATCGCAAACGATCCGATGCTTCTCATATTCCATTCCATTGTGGAGGCCGAGTTCAAACCTTTGTAATAGCTATCCTAACTTAGTGAATTTAAGAGTTCCAGGGACCATTGTAAATTACAGTTTCCTGTTTTTCTGATACTTCTAATAGTATTATTTTCATGATTCAGCGAGTAGTCGAGGAGACGTGATACTATTTGTTGTTTATATCTCTAATTATCTAAAAAATTTAAAGGGGGACTCATATCATTTCATAATTGCGACGTTAATTCTTTTTCCAAAACCTTAATAATAATGAATTTGAAGCTAACATTTAAGCAATATGACTTCACTACAATGCTCCATGTTCCTGCAAAATGAACACATACAACACAATCAATCGGTCATTACGAAAATCAGTCGTCAAAATTGACTGATGGAATTATAATTAGAATGGATTAGTATTCTGTAGGAATGTGGAACACATTACTAGGAAAACAAAACAAATTCAAAATCATTTGAGTTTTAGAAAAAAAATATTTCCACTGAATAATATGAGAATAATCCTGCTAACGGATTCTTAGCCGTCTAAAAAATGGTTAAAAATTTGCTAACTCCTCCGAGAAACTACGTGGTGACATATGTGCACGCTTATTTTACACATGAGGTAGCATGTATATGTCGACATTACATGCAAAGACTAGAAAAGATAAGATAAGATAAGAGTTGATATGTTAGAAGACTAGAAAAGAACCGGAGACGACAATGATTGACCCTGTCCAATAAACGAACAATTAATCATTTATTTTTACAAAGAACAAGAACTTGACACATACTTAAAAACATCTAGTAATTCGAACACCACGCTATTAAGATAGTTATGAGAGGTAATCGGGTAAGTGTATTTAGATTTAGGGCATTCTAGAGATATTTCAAATCTCTTGTTAATCCACAGAGAGTTTTCGAAAATCCTTCAAACTGTATGTTATTGGATAGTGATTTAGGTTTTCGTAATTTCCATTTATTAGATTTAGAATTTAAAACTAAGAATATGAAATTGTGGAATTCTAAAAAAATTTACGTTAAAACATGCGGTAAAAAGCTTGTAATCAACCGGTTATAGATTTTTTCTTGTTGAAATTGGATAATAGATAGCTATACCTCATCTGCCATTCGCTTCCAACTCGTTTTCATTATATGAATGACACTAGTCCAATCCATCACTTTCTTCTCATTATAAAAGGAAGAGTTCCACTTTTCATTCTTTCCCCTGTTTGATAATAATGGTGATCGATACATTCAAAATTGCTAACAGGGGTGTCAGATTAAGTCGGGATGTACCAAATTTAAGATAAGACAAAACAGGTTTTTATATAGGACAAAATAAGTTTGCCTTAGCTTGGTACACCCTAAATCTAGCATCCCATTAGCAGCCTTCGATATATTGATGAAAAACCGAGAACGCACGCATTATCTCACGAGATAATACAAAACGCATCATCATGAACGTTTTATCTTGTCCTCGTGGGGGCTTCATCATCTTGTTTTGTCCCTCACAAAATTATCCATGTTTCTTCTCTGTCTCCCCTCTTTACCAAATTCAGTTTGTTTAATTTACCACAAATTAACCTTTCCGTCATTCCAACATAATAATGCGTGGATTTTTGTTACGTCTAGCATTAACGAACTGTAAACATTATCATTGTGGGGGTTGAGATTTTCACTCAGAACTTGTATGAGCCGATTATATTGCGACGACCAAAGCTAAGTTATGGATAACACAATGAGTTGTCGTCCGAGTCAGGTGTTGCGGTCTAGAGTCGTCTAGACTGTGGAAGCCGACCAAAAATCGTCTTTAGAGATTTCTTTAACGACATGCAGAACGTTCACTTTGTTGCCTTCTCGTACTCGGATATGTACGAGCGCCAGCAAAACGGCCGCCCTCCTTGTTAACCTAAAAAGACCGTACCAACAGCATACGTGGCCGCTTTGTTTGAAATGGATCCACTGAAAGTCAGAGTTGGACATTAAAAGGAAAAAGAAAAACCAAAAGAGGAAAAGGGTGGGGGAGTTGATTGCATCCAATGCTACGAATACAGCTGAAAGCTCTTATTCACTCCCCCATTAATTAAAATTGCACCCCACACATTACTTTAACAAGATTAAATTATACCTAAACGAAAAATAAAGTTAAAAGGAAGAAAAGCAAAAGATTAAATTTCGGGTCATGTCGTACTGGTGGGAAGTTAATCAATTGTAGAAGAAAAAAAAGAAAGATACAAGAGCTTGGAATAATAATCACTAGATATGCCCCCACATGCCATGTAGCTAAATTTTTTACTAGGCGATTCATTCACCAAAACCCGAAAAGATATAGCGTTAATGCGTCGTAAGTCTATCTAATAATGAATAAAACCAACGTCAAGCCAAAAGTTTTAAAATATTTTAAGGCTAAAACTTTTATTAGGCTACTCATTCACTAAAACCTGATAAGGTACAGTGTTAATGTGTCATAATTCTATCCAATTATAAATAAAACCAGCATCAAGCCTAAGGTTTTAAAGTATTTTAAATAAAAAGGACCAATTGACTCCATCATGGCAAAAATAACTTTTCTATAACCGATTTATAAGGTTTAAAATTGTAGACCATCTCATCATATCCAGTTGATGTTCATTAATAAACCATGAACCCTCGAGTAGAGTATGTTCGAATTTTTTTGGTTTTCCAAATTTGAACAAAAAGAAATCACAACTCATATCAAGAATTTTAATCTTTCCTTTAGAATTCCATGATTCACGAATTTTTGAAGTAATATACGTAAATCCAACAGTCTTACCCATAACCTTACCAATCAAACAATTGTTATAAGGTTGAATTATTCTTCCCCAAATTTGAGCATCAATCTTTACAACCGAAATATCTTCACTTTCTTCATCATCCAATCATTCTTCCTAATCTTACGCTAGTAATTTACCTCATATATCCTTAAAATCCCAACTCTTGAAGCATCCATCCCAATCTTTCTCCCTCTGATTCGCGACATTTCTATGTTGAAGAAAAAAGTTTTAACATAAGTGTTTTGATCTTGGTTGGACACTTACTTATAAGAAATTTCAACATTTATTTCGAGGGAATGAAATAGAAATTTTATCCCCACTTGGATATTCTAAAAAGGGATATCGTCCATATAAGCTAATGGACTTAGTCTTCTATATGGATGGGCGGGCAAATGACATATGGTCTATCTTATGCCCAAACGTGAGTAAATGTGCATATAAGCGCGTGTAAGTGTAAACCAAGATATGTTTCTGTTAAAAATTATTTTTGGCAATAATTTTATTCACCCCACCGATAAATCCCACCTTCAATCCCACCGTTGAAGTGGCCATATGTGGGACTAAAGGTTCATTCACAAATAGTGAAAATGAGCTAGTGTCCTTAATGACCAATTGATCCTAAGTTCCATTCCCACCAAGACCATAAAACAACATTTATTTTTAAACTCATTTTCTCCAACAATCCCCCACATGAATGAAACACCAATACAAAATTGTATCAAATTAAGCATAAAAAGTAACAAATTAAGCATTTAAGACCAAAAGCTAGCAAGTTTGGTGCTTATCTCACCCCTCGTACAAACTGCACCACCCCATCCTAAAGAAAAAGTTTTCTTCCATTTGCACCTACAAAACAACACCAGACATTATTTGATTATGTATAAGTGTACTCAAAAAGTCTGACTGGTTGAAGGGACATCCAGGGGATTAATACCTTTCTTACTAGGGTCGGATTTCAATGGAACTTTTTTTTTTCAAAGAACACAACATCCTTAGACTCCAAGATAGTATTCACACCAATTTCAGAAATTTCAGAACTCATTACCATAAATCTATATGCAGTAGATACCCTATGAGAACACAATCAACAATTTTGTGTCCTATCTTGGTTCTCTTATGAGGAGGAATGACAACTTTAGTCAAACACCCCCACACTTTGAAGTATGAATAATAAGGTTGTCTAGCTTTCCATAATTTATATGGAGTTCTATCTTATCCTTTAAAGGGTACTGTATTCAGGACATAGCAAGCTGAGAGGACCCCACCCCACAAGTTTGCAGGTAATCCTGAACTAATCAACATGGAATTCATCATCTCCTTAAGGGTATGGTTCTTACGTTCAGCTACACCATTAGACCGGGGAGAATAAGGAGGCGTAACCTTGTGTATTATGCCATGTTCTATACAAAAATATTCTATGGAGATTTTATACTCACCGTCACGGTCAGACCTAACTTTTTTAATGGTAGCATTCAATTGATTTTCGACTTATAATTTATACATCTTGAAAGCTTCTAAGGCATCATCCTTACCCTTAAGAAAGTATATATGACAGTACCTAGTACAGTCATCTATACAAGTAACAAACCGTTTCTTACCACCTCAAATTTGAACCGATTTCATGTCAACTAGGTCTGAGTGAATCAATTCTAAGGGTTTAGAATTTCTTTGAATACTTTTGCTAAATGGTTTTCTAGCTTACTTTGATTCTATGCAGATTTCACAATTGTGTTCTTTTTCCAAACTAAATTTAGGTATGCATCATACGCTAGCCAATTTATGCATTGACTTATAATTTACATGTCCAAGTCTACCATGCTAAACATTTAAAGACACACAAACATAAGCAGAAGAATCAATCTTATTCATTACATCAAATTTTACATTAAGCTTACACAGATCCTCAGTCGTATAACCCTGATCTACATAATCCTTACCCCTAGTGACAACAACTTTGCCAGATTCATTATAATTTTTAAACCCTTATCATCTAAAACACCACAATAAACAAGATTTTTGCAAATGTTTGGAACAGAAAGAACTTCATCCAATGTGAGAGTCTTTCCAGAAGTGATCTTCATCCCAACTTTGCCTTTTTCTGCAACCTCTGATGCAATGAGTTACCCATATAGAGTTTCTCGCCTTCACCTACCTTATGAGAAGAGGTGAACATATCTCTGCTTGCACAGACATGCTTAGTAGATCTAGAGTCTACCCACCAGTCTCTCACGTTGGTTAACAAATTTACTTCAGACACCATACCAGAAAACTCGTCCTTGTTGTTTTCAACCAAATTAACATTATTTTTCTTTTTGTTATTAATATTTTTATGGTTTCTACAGTGAACCGCCATATATCCATTAACTCTACAAACATAACACAAACCCTTAATTATTAATGTCAGATTTAGGTTTCTGAAACGTATCTTTCTTGTAAGAACCATGCTTAGAGTTGTGTTTGTTCTCAAGTATTAATATTATGAAAATATTACTGATTAAGTAAAAAAAACACTTAGTTGAATCATAGCTGGCAAAATCTGATTAGGGTGAAGCTGACTCAGCTGAATTTAGCTAAGTCTTAAAACCTATATTCTGGTAAATGGTGTCAGTTGTTATTTTAGGACAAATGAAATCTGAGGTAAATTTTGAACAAAAAGAGTTTGTCCTTTATGAAATTGTACACCAAAAATATGACATACTTTAGGAATGACAATATTTGTCTTATAAGACTGTTTTCGACAGATTATGCCCGTCCCAAATTCCATGTTTTGGATGAACTCTTCGTTATTTCATGTTGCGGTGATTCTGAACGTATTCAACTCAGCATCGTTGTTGTTGAAGAACTGAATCCATAACGATAAAAAAATTTGAAAACATGTATTCTCAATCGTCGTTATACAGAAGCATGGTATTATTATCTTCTCTCCAAAGTTCAATTGTATCTCAACTCTGAAGTAATACTACGGTGATATGTTTCTCCCCCTTAATCAATACTTACCTCTTTCGTATAATAGGTAAAACCTATTGCTTAATGATTCACTCCCCCTTACATATTGATCTGTAAACCATATGTATGTACTATGAGATTACTAAATCACTCTCTCTCTTTTTGTCAATAAAATTAACAAAGGTATGAAAATGGCGGGATCATAACGAATACAACCAAAAGATATCTAAAGTTTTAAGGAAGATAGGGATACTACATAATAACATGGTTAAAATGTAACTCTTCATATCAACTTATTCAGATGTTATCTCATAGTAATAAATACTTAGCGCTCATCCTAGGAGATAAGATACAAGCATCCCATATAAAATTTCACAGCCACACACCCCACAAAAATTCAACAATTAAGCACAAATCCATTTAAGAACTCTCCCCCATTAAATAAGAAATGAAAGAATTTAAAGACTTTATTAACAAATCAATAACAGAGATTTACCACATCATTACGGCAGAATGAACCTATATGCATAAGAAGTCCCTGCACCCTTGAAATGCTTATTTTGTCGGGGGTGTACGAGTTAACTCACATGAGGGAAAAATGCTGCATATAACCCAAGAAATATCACATTAATCCAGTATGATATACCAATTGCTAAAGCATCTCCAATACTTCCCAACCCATATTTATAAACTAAAACCCAACAAATAGGTATGTGGATATATACTGATATTGAAGTACTTAACATCATGTGAATGATTAAACTCCGAGACTGGAAATATCTCATTAACGATTGGAGAGCTGCATAAGTGAATAATGCAGGAATCAAGAATATCGCGTGATTGCCAGTTTGATTTAAGGGTCTTGACCTGTCAAAGTAAGTAGTTTCCAAATTGAAGCCCATAAAAGAGAGATCGGGATGCACACCAACGTAAGAGAGATTATGGCACTCCTAGTATAAACTCCTATATTTCTAAATTATTTTGCTCCAAAAGCTTGTCCTCCTAGAGTTTCCAAGCCACGTGCCATTCCTAGCTGGTTGTCATGTGTA
The DNA here is from genome assembly GCF_003573695.1 of Papaver somniferum. Classification (NCBI taxonomy): domain Eukaryota; kingdom Viridiplantae; phylum Streptophyta; class Magnoliopsida; order Ranunculales; family Papaveraceae; genus Papaver; species Papaver somniferum. The sequence goes on from NC_039368.1 coordinate 112,174,946, forward strand.
AAATTGTTAGCAATGTAAAATTCAAAGAAATCCAACATACTTTAATTTCTTTACTAGGGAAAAAAATGTATATGCATTATGCGCCACCTTTGAGGTAACAACGGTTATATTGACAAAGAAACATAAGGTTTGGAATTGCCATACGGCTGAAACCAGTAACACCACAAAGGGACGTATCCAGAGCAACACTACATAAAGAAAGTACACCAAGATAACCAACCATTATCATCGATACAACTTGCAGCAGATACAATGATAAGGCAACAACAACCATTGGACCAGAAATATAACTACCAACGTTTGCTTCTTGCGCAAATACACCCGACGTTAATCCAACCTCCCTTCTTGACGAACCCTCGCTTACGTTCAACAACCAATCTTCCTCCTCCATATCTCTGTTAGTAAAAGAACGAATTTTACTAATCGAGAGATATTTTCCAAACTTAATTATTGCTAATTCTCTATCTTCCAGTTATATAGCCAAATGTATGTAACACTTGCAATCAACACAATAGGTAGGTTTACAAACTATGTTCTAATTTCCAACCATAAAGGCATCATTATGTGTTGGGTCACCTCCAATTTTCCATCTATATGCAATATGTCATCCCACTATCCTACTAGCATCATTTTGAAAATGATTTTAATCACCAATTAGGAAAATTGTTGTGATGTATCTATCATAACAACACAAGAGGCATGCATAACTATTGGATATGTCATCTCCACCAATATGGATCAATTGATCGCCTTGGTCCCCATGATATCACAATATATCATGTAAACTTGTTTTTTCTTGTGTTTTATATATATATAAGAGTAATGAATATTATTGCTTAATGTGAAAAAATGTCAACAATGTAAAATTCAGAGAAAGCCAACATACTCCAATTTCTTTACGCAGGTAAAAAAATGTATATGAAATATGCACCACCTTTGAGGTAACAATAGTTACATTGATAAAGAAACATAAGATTTGGAATCACCATAAGGCTGAAGCCAGTAAAACCACAAAGGTACGTAGCCAGGGCAGTACTACATAAAGAAAGTACACCAAGATGACCAACCACCATCATCGATACAACTTGCATTAGATACAATGATAAGGTAACAACAACCATTTGACCAGAAATACAACTAGCAACATTTGCTTCTTGCGCAAATACACCCGACGTTAATCCAACCTCTCTTCTTGACGAACCCTCGCTTACGTTCAACAACCAATCTTCCTCCTCCATATCTCTTCTTGTGAGGCTATTAATTTCTTTACCGTTCAACTCTATGCAATTTTGTGCTTTCTGAATACAAAGTCAGGAAACATTTTGTTATTTATACATAGTAGTCAGGATCACGGGATGTGTTGTTTTTTTATTTTGAGTGAAGCTGGGACCCAGTGTAATTGTACTTACCCTAGATAGCTGTTTATCTAATGATTCCAATCTTAACAAACCGATTAACTTAATTTTTATTGTTAGTTAGTAAAATAATGAATTTTACTAATCGAGAGATATTTTCCAAACTGTGTACTGTAAACACTTGCAATCAACACAACAGGTAGGTTTGGAAACTGTGTTCTAATTTCCAACCTTAAAGACATTATTATGTGTTTGGCCACCTCCCATTTTCCCTCTGTATGCAATATGTAGTCCCCCTATCCTGCTAGCATCATTTTGAAAAGGATTTTAATCACCAATTAGGAATATTGTGGTGATGTATCTATCATAACAACACAAGAGGCGTGCATAACTATTGGATTTGTCATCTCCAACAATATGGATCCAATGCTCACCTTGGTCCCCATGATAATACAATATATCACGTAAACTTTTTATTCTTCGTTTATATATATATTATAAGGGACAATGGTGTTTTCCCACATCGATGTCCATCTACAATTCAGACACACAAAGAAGGGTCCTGATTGAACCACTTACTCTAGACATATGTGTTTTTCCTGCTGGATGGTGACCTACATTTTGAACAGATAAAGGACAGTCCAGATTGAAACTTATTCTAACACTCCAATAACACGTTTCCCTTTGCATTACTAGTCATAATCTCGAGCTCTTCCGTTACTCATCCCGTTAATTTCCAAATTAATTTCAAGTTTCCTTCCATCAATCAGAGGTGTTACGCATGTTCCAGGGTAATAAAAACAAAGCCAATGTTGATTCTGGCTATTTTTCACTCTGATTTTGGTTGATTAGGGGTCACGGTTCTTCTTTCCCAAAATTTAAATTGATTTTTCCTTTGTTGATGTCATAAGGTTTTGCCATAATCTTCGACCACTCTGGGTAGGAAGTTCAGAAACTTTGTATCTGTAAGTAATTATCAATTTTTAGTTTTTTTTTTCTGAATAATTCATAGGGTTTCAATTTTTAACATTGCAATTATCAATTTTTAATTTAAAAATCGTTGAGTAGTCATAGGGTTTCGATTTTTAACAATCTATGTTTTTAAATTTTACTATATCATTGTTATTTATGTTTATCATTTCAAATTAGTGTTGATCTATTCAAAATTCAAAAATCCTTACTCTGTCATGTTAGGTTGTTGTTCTTCCTTTGATTGTTGTTTGGAAAATTCATTTTTGCTTTCTTAGGAAGCACCCACCTCCAGTTGTGGAATTCTCATCTTGGTATCTTAGTGAAGCAAGATGTTAGCGAGATGGCTAAACTAGATGACAATATGGAGGTGTTGATTCTCATCATTAGTAGTAATTAGATACTCTTTAGAGATTTAAGACCATTAGATATGCAAATTCATGTACAAATCTATAAGAAAACTCTCAGATGGAGATGGAGCCATTAATAGTGTTTTTTCCTATGGACAAAAATCTAAAGGAGGGTCAAGATTGTTGCAGTTACAAATATTATTAACGCTGGATTTGTTCTTCTATATACTTCAATGCAAAACCGTTCCGCTAATATATTCATAGTAGAAAGGAAACACCTATTGCCCTAATCCATTTCATAATAAAGAAAACCCTCGGACGCTCATCCACTGCACAAATCTATTATCCAAGGTATGATTCGTAGTTACTTTGGTTGATTAATAAAATTGTTTTTAATTTTTCCCAATTTGTTTTAATATTTTCCCTCGGGTATGTGTGATTGGATGGTTTCAATCAAGGCACTGAATACTATATTTTACTTAGATGGTTTTAACTTTCAATAGTCCATATTGTAATAAGCTATACTACACTGGAAAGATCTGCTTCACATTTTGAGTATGTTTTTAAGAGATTTAGAGTACGTGAATGACCATCTCAAATATCTTTTTATCACCGTTATTAGTTTCATGATAAGCTTGATATAAACTCATCTGCTCTTTCTAGTGGTTATGTAAGCCTTGCATTTTGATTAATAAATGTTGTTTTCTGCCTTTTTTGCTCTTACCATCATCAAGATTACTAAAGACGTTTGTTTTCTAACAAAATCTTCTATTGTTTAGGTTCTAGAATGTGTCACACAACACTTCATGACAAGAAAATGTATACATATAACCAACAAGCCATTTGTATCAGCTTCCTCTCGCAACTTAATTTTCTACATTATCTGGATGGGGATCAATAAATGAATTGATTGTATTTTTCATTTTTGTTCATTTGTATTGGAGGATCCATCATATTATGTAGATCGAAGGATCCCTTATATGTTGCCTATCTTTTTATGCAGATTTATCTCCTAACACCAATAATAGGCTCCGGTAAAGCTTCGCTAATACAACAAGCCGTATCCATGTATCCTATGTTCAATCAGGGTATTGAATAGACGTAGTTACCAAGGATTACATAACCAGAAAAACCTCTCTGAAATTTTGATGGAAAGATGGGACCCAAACTTGGTGCGTTATCCCGTCCAAATTGGTTGTATGTGATTGCACATTTTTACAACCATTTCTGAACTAATGTTTACCATTTTTGGCAGTGGGTCCAAGATATAGTTTGCAGAGCCTATGCTACCAAAATAGTTTGCGAGAGTGTGTAGCACTATCAAGGTTGCCGTATCTGCCGTATGGAAGTATTAGCGGAAGAATGTTATCTTTGGTGCAATAGGTGCGAAGCTAGAGTCCCTGATTCACCCAGGTAACACATAAGGTGTTGATACTCTAATTTGTAAAACCATTTTTGCCCTCTAAATCCAGTGTTACCTGCACATAAACTGTTAAAATGACTACACTCGCCTTCAAGGTACCTAATTCGCTTTGAATTCTTACACCACGCTAGCACTCCTGCTATACTCGGGGCCTTTTGACTCCGTCACTAAAACGATTATCTACCGCCCAGAAATGGACATGGTTTTCTATATTTTGGAGATAGATTAAATGGTTTTTGATTTTGTTTTCATTGATATCTTTTGAATGAATATTTCAGAAGTCTGTACTATTAATTTAGATTTATATGTAATTTGTAGTACATAAATATTAGGATGATTGTAATTAAAGAAATTTAGGAGCCTGTAACATGTATTGTGTGTTTTCTCATGAGTAAACTACAGATCTTTATAAACTGAAATTATTTCTATACAGGGTGGATGTCGGGCAAGAATGGAATAGTTCCCTATGCATATGGTTATGATCTTCAAGCCATATAACATTTTATTCTATTTGGCTGGATGGCAGGTAGGTTTAAGTGTGGTTAACAAAATGATGGTTTGGTTTCTTACAATTATTATGAATACAAATCCTTATTTTCTCGTTGCTAATCTTTTTTTTTTTGTCCTTTAGATTACTGCCTTATGACAAATTCTTGGAAGTTGCGGTATGTTAAAGAGACACCTGAATGAGCTATTTACATTTTTTGTACCACTTTTTATTACTTTGGCTGGCTTAATATAACAAAGTTTTCGACTTCTGAATCAATTCATTAGAAATATGGAGAGCAAGGTAGTGTGATTCATACAAAGTACAAGGAATGCAAAGTGTGATTCTTTTGCATAGGCAATCTATATATAGCCTTTTGTTTTTCATGTTTTCGGTATCTTTCGTGGTTTGTGGTTCTTAGATTTAGCTGGTACACACGGTGTTATCATCTGTTTATTTTTGTAGTCGGGTCCTTGGATTATTACTTGATGTAGCACCAGGATTCCAGTTTCTTTTATCTTTACTGCAACGACTATGGTTGGATTGATGTCATTAAAATTCTCTTCCTAGCACATTCCATGCCATCAATACCTCCATCATCAAGTAACTATGTATGTGAAAAAAAGTTGTAAAAAAAGTGGACTCGAGCATACCCGATTATTATTTTTAGAAACAATACGCATAGCTCTTTAGCTGAAATGCAGCTGAAATTTACTTTGTGCCAAATTTATGTAGTTCTTGGGCCAAACAATACCTATAGCTCTTTTGTTGATGGCTCTCTTTCTTCGGGTTTTAGTTTATGGTTTATAGTGGAAAATGAAGCAGCTTTGCTAATTGATTTTGGGAAAACTTGGCCAAAATTACACCTCTGGTGTTCATAATTTCTCTTCGATCAAGTAATCTACAAGGAATACTTTCAAAGAAACAACTAAGAGTTATCGAATTATATTGCTGAAATAACTACAAATTACTAAGCATTTTGTTAATCCGTTTTTGCAAATGACTTACACTTCTATTTTTCATGCGAACTATCTATCCCCAACGTTGTGCCATTTTGGTCAGACAACATACTCGACTACGTCAAGTCCAAACAGGGACATGAGAATTGAGTTCGAGAGAAATCCAAGACAGCGGAAACTTAACTTTCAAGAATAAAGAGTCACTATAATCATACGGGAGTACCATCAATATTTTAAGGTGTGAAACATGGGTGACTTTTAACAAAGTCTCTTGCTGATTTACTGCTTTGGTGAGTGGGGTTCGTTTGATATATATAATTCATCAACTTACTTTTACAATCTTACGGAAAATCCAGTGATACATAAATATGTGGTGTCTATTACTAAATTATAGGTTTATGATCTTGATTTTTAAACAAATACATGGAGTGAAGTATCTTGAACCAATATAGAAACATCCGATAAAGTCACACTTTGCAAGAGCAATAACAATCACGTGCCGTCACGATACGGGTCACATCCTAGTATATATATATATGAGTAATGAAAATTATTGCTTAATGTGAAAAAATATCAGCAATGTAAAATTCAGAGAAAGCCAACATACTCCAATTTCTTTACGCAAGTAAAACATGTATATGCAATACGCACCACCTTTGAGGTAACAGCAGTTACATTGACAAAGAAACATAAGATTTGGAATTATCATAAGGCTGCAACCAGTAACACCACAAAGGGATGTAGCCAGAGCAACACTACATACAGAAAGTACACAAAGATGACCAACCATCATCATCGATACAACTTGTAGTAGATACAATGATAAGGTAACAACAACCATTAGACCAACAATACAACTAGAAACGTTTGGTTCTTGCGCAAATACACCCGACGCTAATCCAACCTCTCTTCTTGATGAACCCTCGCTTACATTCAACAACCAATCCTCATCCTCCATATCTCTGTTTCTTGGAAAAAAAATGCAAATGCATGTTTTTATATCTTTCGTTTCTCGACGAAATTTCTTTTTATGAGGCTATCAATTTCTTTATCGTTCAACTCTCTGCAATTTTGTGCTCTCTGAAAACAAAGTTAAAATTCTGTTATTTATACACAGTAGCTAGGATCACGGGATGTGTTGTTTCTTTGCTTTTAGTGAAGCTTGGAACCGGTGTAATTGTACTTTCCCGAACAATGCTGTCTATCTAATGATTCTAATCGGAACAGACTGATTAACTTAATTTTTATTGTTAATAAAAGAATGAATTTTACTAATCGGGAGATTTTTCTAAACTTAATTAATACAAGTTCTCTATCTGCCAGTTATATAGCCAAATATACTGTAAAACTTGCAATCAACACAGCAGGTAGGGATGGAAATTATCTTCTAACTTCCAACCTTAAAGGCATCATTACGGGTTGGGCCACCTCCCATTTTCTCTTTATATGCAATATGTCGTCCCACTATCCTCCTAGCATCATTTTGAAAAGGATTTTAGTCACCAATTAAGAAAACTATGGTGATGTATCTATCACAACAACACAAAAGGCATGCAACTATTGGATTCGTCATCTCCACCAATATGGATCCAATGCTCACCCTGGTCCCCATGATAATACAATATATCACGTAAACATGTTTTTTTTGTGTTTTTTGTGTTTTTTGTGTTTTTTTTTTTTGTTATATAAGAGCAATAAAAATTATTGCTTAATGTGTAAAAAATGTCAGCAATGTAAAATTCAGAGAAATCCAACATACTTTTATTTCTTTACACAGGTAAAAAATGTATGTGCAATATGCACCACCTTTGAGGTAACAACAGTTACATTGACAAAGAAACATAAAATTTGGAATTACCATAAAGCTGGAACCAGTAACACCACAAAGGGACGTCGCCACAACAACACTACATAAAGAAAGTACACCAAAAAGACCAACCATCATCGTTGATGCAACTTGCAGCAGATACAATGATAAGGTAACAACAACCATTGGACCAGCTATACAACTAGCAACGTTTGCTTCTTGCGCAAATACACCCGACCTTAATCCAACCTCTCTTCTTGAAGAACCCTCTCTTACGTTCAACAACCAATCTTCCTCCTCAGTATCTGTGTTTCTTGGGGGGGGGGGGGAAGCAGAGGCATGTTTTTATATCTTTCGTTTCTCGAGGAAATTTCTTTTTGTGAGGCTATTAATTTCTTTACCGTTCAACTCTTTGCAATTTTGTGCTATCTGAAAACGAAGTCAGGCAACATTATGTTATCTATAATCAGTAGCTAGGATCATGGGATGTGTTGTTTCTTTGTTTTTAATGAAATTGGGACCCGGTGTAATTGTACTTGGCCGAACATAGCTGTCTATCTAATGATTCTATCTGAACAAACTGATTAACTTAATTTTTATTATTAGTATCGAAAGAACTACTTAAAAGAATCGACCATGGTTTCAAGTAACATTTTATATTTGTCAAATCAGCAAGTAAAAAGAATTTAGAAGTTTCATGTTTTAAGACCAACTCAATACAATCAGCTTTATATAGTTCTGAGGAAGAGTATTTCTCATCTGAGACAAGTTGGTAGAGTTAAAGCAGATGTAAAATCAGAACCATATAATATTACAAAAGATATTAAGTCTATTAAAGATTCATTATCTTCAGAAGATGAGTTCGATAGTAGTACAATTCCATGGTGGGAAGAGTTTCTGAAGCGTTGGGTGATTGTTATTCTATGTTTTTTTAGCTTTTCTTTTGTGTAATATGGACAGAATAAGTCAATTTAATTTGTCATAGTTAGCTTACAAGCATTTTCATAGTTATCTTTTATTAAATTATATATTCATCAACATGAAGAGAATGGGACACTACTGTAGCACACTTGGCAATTGATACCCCAATTATATCTTCCTTATTAAGACCCTTGTTCATCATTCAAGATGATGCCTCCATGCAAATAATGAACAATAAAGGGGATAAAGGGTATGATGCCCTAGTCCATTAATAGAGCTAAAACTTTTGTTAGTCCATTTAGAGAAAATGAAACAATGTTAATGCGTCGTAACTCTATCCAATAATGAATAAAACCAGCATCAAACCCAAAATTTTAAGAAACCTATCTTGAAGCATACCGATCTTTTTTGAGGCATATCAAATAGGAGAAAAAAAAACTATATTGAGGGAGGTTGCTTCTATAAAGTCATCATTTTAATTGGTTAATATCCAAGAAGGAGTTATGGACTCTAGATTATGGATGGTCGGGGATAATAATAAGTCAGATGCATATTCGGTAAAGAATGGAGTTATTTCTCTTAGTAAAACAAATGTTATAGATTCCCCAAGCGAGATTATTTGGAGTCAGTTATATCCTTATAAATTTAACTTCTTTCTTTGGCTTCTCTCTCATGAAAGTTGATGACGACCGATAAACTTGTTCGAAGGGGAATTGATGTGGATAAGACATGTAGATTTTGCGAAGAAGGAGATGAAACAAGCTCTCACTTGTTTTACGAGTGTTGGAGAACTAAGAGAATTTGGACGTATTTTGTTGTAGGATGTGATTTCCGTTGGACCTACAATGATCATATCGCCACAATGATTCAAACTCGGAGTCATGATTGAGGTGATAAGCACATTAAATGTATATGGAACAATTTTCCTACCACAATATGGTGGTGTATTTGGAAGAAAATAAAATGTAAGGATCTTCAACAACAAAAGGAAAAGTCTAGCAAGTATAATTAGAGATGTCAAGGTTCAAGCTTTCTTTTGGCCGGAATCAAATACCAAAAGGCTAGGCTTAACGGCTAAAGGGGAAATCTTGTATGCGCTCCTTCGATGTCGTTCTCGTCCTTATTTTTCTTCTTCTTTTTTCGTGGGTGACCGATTCCCACATTGGTTTCCATTTTTTTCGGTTGTTTTTATTGGGTTGAGGTACCCACAAAAGTACATATTATCCAATAAAATTTCTTTTTACCGATCAAAAAAAAAAAATAGAGACAAAATAGTGTAACTAAGTAGTATTCTGAAAGCCCATTATCCATATATTTTGTTAATAGAAAAACTTACATTATTCATATATATATATATATATATATATATATATATATATTTTATTTTTTTTACTGTTTTTTTTTGTAAAAATATTAACAGATAGTTTATTACAAGAAGCTAGTCGGCATCCTAGCTACAAGTTGCGTGCCGACCGCTTTTTGGGTGACTAGTCCTATTATATGGAAAAAGTGGTTTCTTTTTTAAACTGTATTTTTTTTTTGGTATTATTTATAGTTTGTAACGGGTATTCTTCATAGATAATGAGAAGTTCGGTTGATAACTTGTTAGTTGAACCAATGTGTTTTGAGAACATACCTAGGTTCGACTGAAAAGTTATCATCCCAATTTCACTCTGTAATTGCCAAACTTAGGTTCGGATGACATATTATCAGCCGAACTTCAATATGTAACCGCCAATCTTAGGTTCTGCTGGTTCGAGCAAAAATGAAATCCAATTATCTTTTCTATGTTTAATTATCAGCCAATGTAATTAAGGGAGAATGGGAGAAAAAAATTCCTTTTTATAATTTAAGAAAAAAACAGAAGTTCAAAAAGAAAAAAAAAATTAATTAAAAAAATAAGTATGATTAATCAAGAATAACTCAATAATTTACCTATCATAGGATACCCCTTATAAACATACCCTAGATAGGCATATCATTTTGTATGCCTCAAAAAATTAAGATATGCCTCAAAACATGCTTTAAATATAAATATTTTAAGAAAAAAGGTTAACTAAGTCCATCATTGCCCAGATAATTGTTCTATAATCGATTCAGATGGTTTAAAATTGACGGGCCATCTCATCATGGCTAGATGATGTTAATTGATAAACCATGGGCCATCTCATCATAGCTAGATGATGTTAATTGATAAACCATGAACCCTCTAGTAGAGCATGTTTGGGATCTTCTGGATTTCCAAATTTGAACAAAAAGAAATCACAACTAAAATCAAGAATTTTAATGTTGCCTATAATTTTTTTATAATTCACGAATTTTTGAAGTAATATGTTTAAATCCAAAAGTTTTGCCCATAACGTTACCGGGTAAATAATACTTCCATGGTTGAATTATTCTTCTCCAAGTTTGAGCATCAATATTTACAACCAGAATATCTTTACTTTTTTCATCAGCCAATCATTCTCCCCAATCTCCCGCCACTGGTTTGCCTTTCATATCCCAACTCTAAAAGCATCCATCCCAGTCTTTTTCTCCCTATAGTTTGCAACATATCTATATAAGAAAAATGAGGGTTCATCCTAAATCAATCACTTCTTTCTTCACTATGAATTCCGTTAAAACTTCTGATATCCCTTTGCTCCAAATCAGCGCCATCTACAAATCTATTCCAAAATTAAAGTTTCCCTTTATCACTCTGGACTCCTCCAGGATCAATTCTTTATTTTGGAAACTTGAACCTGGAAGATTGCTGCTATAGTTGAACATTCAATCAAAAAAATATCAACTCAGTTAGCCGATTTGAAGTATTCTGATTCGCAGTCTATTTCTCCCATTTCTAGATATAAATCATGTTATTTTGTGGGATTAAGATTTTAAATCGGGGTCTCATTTTTTTTCCTTCATATGCACATATTTGAATAAAATGGCGAAGTAACACATAAATTAAATAACTATGAATAACTCATCAATCAAATAACCAAATATTTACATGCACAAATAAAGAAAAGACAATTTTTTATATCTTTAGATATGTTTGCTCATCGTTGTTGTTTTTTCCCTTTTGTTTTGATCAATCGGCTGGGGTTAAAGGGACCCTTACAAGCCAAAAGAAAAAGCAAAATAGACAAAAGAAAAAAGAAGAAAAAAACTAATCACGCCGATATGGATACCAAAAGGTTGCGTGATCACAGTTCTTTTTTGATTTGCATACGGGTATGTGTACTGATCCATTTCACGAGTTAACAGATTTATATAGGATGTGCATAAGGATATACATACCAAAAATCTGTTTGTCGACATATAGTTACTCCACTATAATACGGCTTCAGACTTATAACAGTTTTCCCAGTTTGTAAGACTGATAACACTTTCTTATATTTGAATCTATAGTAGTTCTATATTTCTCTCTAAATATCGGTTCGAAACATTCCCGAATAACATCAATGACTCATATCACTGTTCCAGGCTATTTTCGAATGATAAAACATGAATCATGATTTTGATTGCGAACAATAAATTTTCCTTAAACGAAATTCATTAAGTATGAACAAATGTTTATTAAGCTTAGTCATTATGTTTCGAGAACTAATTACCAAGATAAACTTGACTCGAAATTCTTGTATATGCATAATAGTCTAATTAGTTATGCAACATTGTCTCATAGATAGAAAGATGAATATAATATGAGAAATAGGCGGTTCAGTCTTCACTTACCTTTTGTTGAAGAAGTTCTCCAAAAGCTTCGGTTGATCTTCGCCTTCAAACGGTAGAATGCAATGATGACTGCCGCGATATCCGTTTCTCAACTACACTTCTATGCTAATCCAAGACTTAACTAATTGTAAACCTGAAATCAAGATATAGTTTTGAAAATTAAATTTAACAACAATCTTGAGGTAACAACACTTGTGAGTTCAGCCGAGCAATGCTCTAACACATATTATTTTGCAGTTTTATGTGAGTTTGAATTAGAGTTTGCTAAGATGGGAAAATTATGGATGTTGACATAATTTGAATATGTGTCCAATTCTTATTAATAATTGTTCAAAGATATTCTTTTATGCTCAAGGTGATCCCAAACCAAAATATTGAGAAGCTTTTAATTAGGATTTTCGATTATATATGTTTTAATTTCCAGTAATTAAAACATAGCTCTGTAAAAGGAATATTAGTTAATGTGCTAAACTAATATTGGAAGTTTTTCTATGAGAGATTTCGGAAATATTGTTTGACAAAAATTGGAAATAGGAAAATCGAAATTAGGTACTTACTATATATCTTGAGAATATTTTCGTTTTTGGAATTTCCTTGTTTTCCAAAAATCCTTGGTCTATAAATAGTTGAGTTTGCATTTCTTGCAAACTATTCTAAGATCCGGGAAAACTTCATTCATGTTGTTTCTGATGGAGCCGTCTATCCGGAGAGGAATGTGCCCCAATTAGGTGAAATCTCTTAAAATTGCTCATTTAAAGATTTCTGTGGGATCAAGAAGCTATACGAATACCGTTGGTGGGAAAGTACATACTTGCTTTGTTATTTTAGTTTTCGATTATTAATTTGATTGACTAACGGTTGTTGAAACTTTGATTGCACCTAATTTGATTATTCATGAGAGTCTTCTTGAAAACGTGGGGGTAGCAAAATACTCCACCAACTTTTTCTTAGGCAACCTGTATGGACTAAACTCAATCACAATTCAGAGAGTTCAACTTATTGATTCTCAATCAGGAAAGATATGAAGAGCTTATATTTATTTTTCTCATCATCATAATGTTACAGAGAATAGTCCGTGAACCTGATTATACTGTGAGAGTACTTGAACGATTTCAAAGATCAATATCCAATAATCAATCAAGTCGTATCCAACAATTTCGATAGACTTATCTACTTGAATTGATCTCAACGTACAACCAGTGATATTTCAATTATAAAGATAAACAATATAATGCGGAAAAGAAATAACACAGACACCCGAAATTTCGTTAACGAGAAAACCACAAATGCAGAAAAACCCCGGTACCTAGTCCAGACTCGAACATCAAACTGTATTAAGCTGCTACAAACACTAGCATACTATCAAAACTTTGGTCTGGAATGTAGTTGAGATCGAATTAAACCGTCACAACAATTCAGTTATAGTCGCGCTCCTTACGCCTCTTGAATCCCAATAGGAATCTGCGCAATAGATTCCCTTAGTTGAAGTCCTTTGCATCCTAAGAGTTGCTTCAGCTTAATTGGAGACTTTAAACCAATCTGACTACCACAGATAAGCCTATATGTGATTTCCCTTCTGATCAAAGATCAATGTGAAGTAGGAAATCGATTGCAATAGACAAATTCTGGCAAACCTCAAAATCCGGTCTTATGACTCCTGAAGAGAAGCCTAGATTAATATTCACCTCACAAGTATAAACTTGTGGAATCACAAAGTCTGAGACGAAGAAACTTTGTGATTTTTATCTATTTTGTTTGTTGGAGCAAGACTCAACAATCAAACAAGATCAATATACACAAACTATCAAGATAAAGGTAGTTAGATCTGGCTTCACGAATCCCTAAGTGAAGTATTTTTAGTCGCTAAGCCCTAAAATGGTATTAAGGAGAGGAAAACCTAGTTTACAACTAGGACACACAAGAATAGTGTCAGGGATTTGAAGATCCCAGTTGTTTGAGTTTCTCCTTTATCCTCTCACCAATCTCAGGTAACTACATCCTCTTTCCGCCAATAACAGGAGAATTATAGAAACCCATTGAAGCATCACGAATCTTCTTTTTGCAAAAAGGTCAGACCAAACCAAAACAAAGAAAAACCTGAATTCTTCTTATTCGATCCACCCCAAACAGATCTATCAACTCTCCGAAAACAAGAACGAGTATGAGAGGACAAACCACACGGAATTAGTAATCCACCACCCTCATCCATGATGGTGGACAAGTTGAAATCAACGCAAAATAGAAACCTTAATGGCCTTGACCTTTGATCAAAATCACACGGCCAAAGTCAAGACTTTTCATTTCTTGTTCTTGAGTAAATAGTTCATTGCTCATTTGGTGTTGCTTAACTCATTTTACCACATAAATTTCCCATGTTTCCCCGTCCATCAATTGATTAAATAGTAAAAGTAATTTGTAAGAACGCGGAATTGGGGGATATAAATTACTTTCCCCAACCGATAGTGTCTGTTAAGGGGTGTTTTAGGGGAAAAAAATACTAAAATACCCTTCCCTCAAAATAAAAATTAAAAAACAAAATCATATCCCCCATTTCAATCTTCACCTCTTATTAATCTCTTTTACGGTTAGGACTTTGAAATCTGAATATTCCCCACTCCCTTTCAAATTCTAAATTTTCCCCACTCCCTTTCAAATTCTCTTCTCCTTCTCTGCCGGCTTCTCACTTTGCAGATGATTTTTTTTTAACATTCGGAAGTGATGAAGACCATGCCGGTAGTGATAAAGACCATGCCACAAATGATGAATACCATACCGGAAGTGATGAATACCATGCTGGAAGTGATAAAAACCATGCCGGAAGTGATGAATACCATGTCGGTAGTGATGAAGACCATGTCGGAAATTAATTTTTTTTCACATCGCCGGAATTGATGAAGACCATGCCGGAAAATGGTGCCGGCATGCTTGGTAACTAAGATTCAATGCCGTAACTAAGTGCCGTCTTGCTCGATAGAAATCTATTGATGCCGGTAGTCAAGTGGAAAAAAATTCAAGTTTCTGGATACTTTACATCATGTGCCGGCAAAGAAATTCAAGTAACATACCATGCCGGTAGCAGTATCGGCATGCTCGAGGATTAACTGTTTATGCCGGCAGTGGACTGAGAACCAGAAAAAAAATCAAAACGGAATAGGTTTTGAATTTCAAAACCAAAAAAAAATTCTACGAGACGTTGTCTCGCACTCTGCTAGGAGGCGCTGCCCCCTGGATAGCGGTAGGCAAAAAACAACTTTTGTACCGGCATAGTTATTTGGTTGAATACTATGCCGGCTTACATTTCAAAATGGGGATAAGCTCGGTGCCGACATGGATGTGGTATGAATACCATGTCGGTATGGCTGCTTCCGGCATTGTATTCATACCACGTCCATGCCGGCACCGAGCTTTTTCAGCTGCAAAAATAGTGGATTCAAAAAAAAAATAATCAACTTTTCAACCTCTTAGCAGCAATTCTCTTTTCACAATCATCCTCCATTTTCACCAAAATAAATTCCCTCTCAAATTTGTTTTCCCTCCTTCTACTCTCACCTCACTCACCCAAATACAAATACACACTAATCTTTAACAAATACTTAAGTATTTTCCTAATTATTACTAACCACTAAACCTGATTAGTGAGGGGTAGATTAGAATTATATAAATTACATAGATAAGGGGTGACCCTGATTTGATATTTGGATCCACTTTTTGTCCTTTTCCTATATCCCCCAATTAGTTTTACTATCCCCAATTGGGCGTTCATTTGTAAGGCCTAAAGTTAAAACAACTTTTTTTTTTGGGGAACCACTGTTTTTTTTGGGGGACCATGATTTTATATTGGGTAAAGACATTAGAAGTAAATCTAGGTCACCCCATATCTAAATATTTATATTAATACCTAAACTACCCTCTTAATTAATTTTAGGTTATGATTAGTGAAATGATTTAGTTAAAAGTAATTAGTGAGATTAAATAAAAAGATGGGTTTTTTTATTAGATGAGTAGAATTATTGAGAGAGTAAAGTTAGAGAAGATGAAGGAGAAAAATATGGAAAATAAAAAAAAATCCAATTCACTAGGTTTGGGTATTCAAGTGATGAAAACTCATCTGATTATTCATCTCCATCCTCTCCTAGAGTATTTGATAATCTTCACAATGATCCGGATATGAGTTATTTCTTAGATGGTGATTCTATTCTTACCCAGACTAAATCTCAAGATGAAAATGATGGATTTTATCAACCACAACCGGAGGAAGATTATTTGGGTGTCCAGGTATGCTCCAAACTTAGATAATGTATGTTGAATTGGTCAAAACTTTCATAAAAATGTAAAGTTTTCAATTGGATTTTGGACGGTTCGGTTACCTTATGTGAATAAGATGTAACCGAACTCCTCTGAAGGTGTAGTTCGGTTACATCGTGTGAAGAAAAGGTTACCGAACTCTCTATTAATGGAAGTTTCTAGGATTACCAGCGTTATGTTCGGTTGGTTCGCAACAAATTAACAAACCGAACTTTACGTAAACATTAGATCTAACCTAGTGTACAAAGTTCGGTTGGTTCGCAACCAAATAACAAATAACTAACCGAAGTTACGTACAAATAAGAGTTAACTTAGTGTACAAAGTTCGGTTGTTTCGCAAACTGAATGTTTACGAACTAGATAACCGAAATTTACATAATGTAAGAGTATACTAAGTGTATTAAGTTCGGTTGTTTCGAAAACTCGAAACAACAGCATAAACAACCGAACTTAACAAACAAACAAAAAAATATGAAGTTCCAGGGTTCTATTCGGTTACCTTAGTAAAATAGGAAGTAACAAAACGTTTTATTTGTTATTTGTTCGGTTACATGTTAACTTTGCTTTATGAATCGAACCTTGAGTTCGGTTATTGCGATAAAATGTACAAGTACCCGAACGCTAATGTAATTCCAATTGATGTTGTTACATTTCTTGTAGATGGAATGCCAACCTATACCAATGGATGATCAACCTTATCCGGTTAATATGTTGTTCGAAGATACATCTCATCACTATGCTAATGAGTTGGTAGTTGACTGACCTATTGATGCAAATAATTGGGCTGGAAAACATGCTAAGAGAGTCAAGTGCGTCTTAGTTTTGAATGGAAAAGAAAGCCAAACTCGCTTTGAAATGGTTTGTGAGAGAAGTGGAGATCCCGATGTTAGTCACAAGAGGAAGGGTTATGAGTATAAAGGAAAGACGACGAGGAAGAACACAACATGCTCAAAGAAAATTAAATGCCCGTTCAAGCTAGTATTTAGTAAGATCAAATTAACGTCGAAATGGTTTGTAGATATGGATAAGGTGGTAGGTCGTCATAACCACCATCGTCCAGAAGATATTGAAGGACATGCAATGGACGCAAGGCTCACTCCTCAAGAAATGGAAAAAATTGCTAAGTATAGGAAAATGAGTATTCCACCTTCTTTTATGCTTTGCTTATTAAAGGAAGATAACCAGGATAATGTATCATCTTTTTCCACCATTTACAATGCAATTGAGACAATTAAAAGGAATGAATGGAAGGATAGACAAGTAATGCAACAATTGTTTTTTTTTGGCTCAAGAGAAAGGCTACGCGGTTCAAAAGAAGGTAGGTCCGGAAGAAGAAATAACTCATCTCTTCATTGTCATCCGAAGAGTGTTTAATTGGCTCAATACTTCCATGAAGTTCTTATAATGGATTGCACTTACAAGACAAACAAATACGAGATGCCATTGTTGAACATTGTTGGTCGTACGTCGACGAAGTCACCGTTTACCGTTGCTTTTTGTTTTATAAAGAACGAGCAAGAACCAAGTTACACTTGGGAGCTACAAAAAGTGAAGGCGGTCTACCAGATGATGATATCCCCGGGGTTATCGTGACGGACAATGAAGTAGCATTGATGAATGCAATAGAGGAAGTCTTCCCATTGACACATAATATGCTTTGTACGTTTCATATATGGTGCAATGTGATGAATAGGTGCAAGCCTCAACTTTGTCCACCTAAGAGGAAAGGATTGGAAGAGATTAGCAAGCTACCGGAAGATGAACAAGCGGATGCAAAAGAGGCATTCAATAAACAATACACCATAAATCACGCTAAATGGGTTGCCTTCTCCGGGGAATGTGAGGCATTGACTTGGTCTCTCACCGAAGAAGAGTATTATCTAAATCTTGTCGAATTTAGAGAACATTGGTCTAGCCCCGAATATCCGGAGGATATAATAACGTATGTGGTGGAGCAATGGTTGGAACCACACAAAGAGCGGTGTGTTTATGCTTTTACCAACAACTATAAACACTTTGGGAATCAAGCGACAAGTTTGGTAAAATCAGCTCACCACCGGTTGAAGAAAAATCTCTTTGGATGTGTCGATAATTTTGTGGTTGTGTTTAACGCAACGGAGAGTTACTTCAACTGCGAGATTGAGAGAATTAAAGAGAAGTTTCAAAAAAGCCGCATCATGAAGTACAAAAAGATTGTAGACAAATGTGGTAACATTAAGAAAATGGAGGGCCTTCGTTATTTCAAGGGACTCCACTATAATGTTTCACATGCTTGCATTAAGAGGTTAATGCTTGAGGTGAATTTGATCGACATATGGGGAACCAAGCCGTACGAGGTGTGTGTTTGTAACATGATGAAGTCTATGGGACTCCCTTGTCGCCACATGATAGCTAAGTATGAACATGGCATAATCCCTTTAAGCGATATTGATCCACATTGGAAACAATTAAGTTTTGTCCCTCCTCCAAAGGGCGATGTTGGAGAAGAGTTTGGTGACAACGAAATGGGAAGAATCGTGATCGAGATGTACCGGAACATGAACAAACTCGAAAGGAAAATCTTTTGGGATGACATGCGGCCAATCGTTTATCCGCACACTTCGGAGAATGTGCAAGAACCGAATAAAGTCAAGGGAAAAGGTAGGCCAAGAACCAAAGAAACAAAAAAAAAAGTAAGAGAATATGCAAAGGTGTTGGCTAAGAGGAAAAGTGAAATGACCCGTTTTACTAGAGATCCTTCGGGGCATGAGCATACCGCGGCGAAGTACCAAGAAGATACTAATAAAAGGGGTAGGAATATTATTAAAAAGTGCGAAACAAGTGAACGGGATATGAAGAAAAAAGGACCGATGTTACACTTACAACCAACTCCACCTACTCAATCGGAACCTAGCCAACCAGCTCAACGATACGTGAAGCTTAAGGCTCCAATATGCCGCATCCAAGAAATGAGTCGACCAATTGATGATACACCACCTCTTGTTGATAAAAGGTACTTGGAAGAGCTACCTCCTTACATTAGAACGTACGTAATATACACCGATGACGTCCCTCTGGATGGTAATTGCGGTTTCCACGTTGTCGTACAACAACTAAGGCCTTTCACTCAAGGTGCCAAGCTATATAATGATAATCAAATCACTTATGTCCGGCAAAGGTTGTTGATGAAGCTAAAGGATAAACCGAAATTTTACAAGACAATGTTGTCCGATGGGGATGCTAGTCCCAATGTGCAGTTTGTTAGGTATCAAATCCATCTCCACGGGGGCAATCCAACCACAAGGGATCATTGGATGAGCATGCCGATATGTGGGCACTTAATCGCCGACGCATTCAATTGCGTGGTTCACTATTTCTCAAAAGGTGCTAGCTTCATATACACTCCGAAAACAACCATATGTGTCGAGAAACTTAAACGTAGAAGAGTGGAGATTGAGTTGGTTAATAACAACCATTTTATAGTGATTGAGTTGGTTAATAACAACCATTTTATAGGCCTCCGGTTAGAAGACATTTGTCAATTTCCTCCGATATGCGGAAAATCTTATTGGCCTGGTTTTAACCCCGACACAATGTTGGGTTGGTGCATTATGTATGAGCATAACATGGAAATGTGGAAAGCTTTGAAGTATTCCGAGAAAATTATACACGAATGGTCAATTAGCCTCGAGGATGATTAAATGTACCATTAATTAAACTAAGTATGCTTTGAACATCATATTATGAATTAAAGATTGTGTTTTTTGGAATTTGGTCTTATTTTTGGATGTATCATAGTGTATTACAGTGATAGGTCCGGTGATATTCATGTATTTGAGATACCACCGAACAGGCAGTTCGGTTGTTTCCGCATAATTACAAACAAACTGAACTCCATGTTCGGTTTGTTATATAACTTGCACAAACCACCGAACGTGTAGGTGGACAGAGCATTTAGACTACTTCGGGTGGTTAAAAGTTCTATAATTTAGTTAAAATCTAAAATCATAGAAAACCAAACAATTAAAACTTCAATAATTAATTAAAATACAACACCAACATAACAAACAAAAGATGAGGGTCATGCTAAAGGTAAAATTACATAACATTTAATATCCGAAACGCGTTATGAAAAAGTCTTTAAGGATGCGGAAATGATCTTCATATTTGAAATCCTTTTTCTTCCATCGTCGCCATTCATTTTTTGCTGTTAAAACAATTTCCTCATATGTTTCACCCCTAAGTCGATACCGCCTTACAATCAGATATAAATCCATAAAATCCACAACTCTCTCTTTAATGTTATCAAATCGAATGAACAAAGCTATATGATCACGGTTATGAGGGTTTGTTGTGTCGGAGAAAAATTTCTCATGAATTTCCTCCCAATAACTTTGACTCATAATACCATTCATTCTTTGTTCTTCTCCCCTCTTTGGATAGTATAGTATGTAGTTTCTGCAAAGAGAAAGATCTTCATCTAAAGTAAACTTAGGACTAGTAGCTGTCATTTTTAGAATATTTTGAACCAAAATGTTAAGTAAGAGACACATATATATACCACTGAGGTGTATAACGGCTAAAAAAATATCCGTTATTTGTGTCAGATCAAGTACACTTTAATTTCAAAATTAAAGTTCGGTTAGTACACAAAATTTCGTAAGCAACCGAACTATGGTATCTCACAGTTCGGTTTGTTCGCAAATTAACGATACAACCGAACTCAAGCTTTAGAGTTCCAGTATAAGGTTCGGTTACCTGGTAAAAATGGCAGGTAACCGAAAAAATTAGTTCGGTTGCCTGGTAAATTTGTGCAGGTAACCGAACTTCAGCTGGCTATGTATGGTTTTGGAACCCTCGGTTCGGTTATATAACATTTTTCGCAGGTAACCGAACAAATAAGTTCGGTTGTCTGCAATTTTTTACCAGGTAACCGAACCTTTCGCTGTAACTCTAGATGTTTTTGCACATCTTGAGTTCGGTTAAATAACTAAGTTGCGAACAAACCGAACTGTGAGATACCATAGTTCGGTTGCTTACGAAATTTTGTGTACTAACCGAACTACCTTTATGTTTCATAGAATTTTTGATGTAATGAAAAACATATGAGTCTAATAGCCGAACTAATCCCTTAAAACACAAATTTGAAACCAAATTATGAAATTCATTGACTAATCCACATAAGTAATTTTTGGAAGCACACGATCATAAGAAAACAAACTACCAAATCCGCAATAAAGTACCAAATCCCTAATAAAACAGTTTTCTAAACCAAACTACTAATTATTGCAATCACTCATTGGAGACGACTGATAGGTTGGGAAACCTACAATAAAATACTGCAAGTGCACAGCGTCTAACTAGTAGACAATGGCAAGTACAGGTCGTTCCCACGAGGAGTGTGAAATACTCTGCTAACTAATACCAAAACTAAATAATCAAATAAGTAATGTTTTAACGATTTTCAAAAGGCCGGAACAAAATGAAATAATAATAATTTTAACAATAAACAAAATGAAAACGGGTTATCAGGGTTTTCGGTTTCCACCAATTAAATCGTGTGAACTCTACTAATTTTTATATATTACTCAAGACAAATATTGAAATTAATTTCATGTCTCGGAAGATAGTATGTTAAATTCCAAAATATTGTTTCTCCGCTGTAAATTCCTTCGCTTCATCGGTAGTGATTCTATAAAGCATTATTTATTAATCCTAAAGCATATCACGTCAAAGAATTTAACCCAAGCACGCCATATCAATTGAAAAGCATAAATAATCAAAATAATCACATAAACAATTATACACCAAGCTATATGAAGTGAAAATACTAATCAATCAAATCATTATTAAAAATATCATCGTAGAGAGTACACAATTGAATTGGTTTCTACCTAAACCCTAATATGGATCTAGTTAGCCATGGCTTTCTCAAAAACCATAAACAAATATCAAATAAAAACAATAGCTAATCCAAAAACGGAATTGAAACAAAACTTCAAACCGTAAACGGCTGTCAAGCCGCAACAGCAGCAGCCTCCCTTCCTTCCTTCTTCTCTGTCTACGGCTCTCGCCTCCTCCCCCCTTCGCATTTTTCTTTTCTTATTTTTTATAGTGCTGCGAAAGAATACAACATAAGACCTAGCAACATTTTCCAAGGCCCAGTCCATTTGGGTCTATTACCAGCTTCCAAATTCAGACCCATTACCAAGATCCGACCACGGCTTCCTATACCTGACCACCTGACATCACCACAAAACCACCGGATATACGAGTACTCTTTGCTGTTTTCTCGGCTTAAAATTCCAGCTGAATCTTCGCCGAAATCTTCACAGATTCACATTCATGCTCAACCTCCTTGGTAAACTCTATCTCTTTGCTTTCCTGACACTTTACACGAGCCTATAACACTCGAGCCAACACCACTTCTCCATGTTGCCGGGTGTTCTCAATTAACTCCAGTTTCAGACTACATAAAACACCAATCTTCAGGCCATTACCAGATACTGATTTCGAAACTAGTTCTTTCCCGAGCATGGCCGCAACTCTATTTTCACGCTGTCTCGAACGATAGCCATCATCACCGATATCATAGACTTCATGTTTTGTCACGAAAACTCAACTGCCAAACTTGCTCAACTGTCACACAGACTCGAGCTCTTTATTTCTCCTTTATTATCGATTACTACAGCCAACTCCGGTCTCGTGCACCGAGGTATATTCTGCTGCAACAGTTCTCGACCACAGCTCCTTCTTGTTAACCGGCAGGCGGCAGCAACATCTCTTTCCATTCCCTGACCTTCTACATCTTGTCAGTTGCAACTTGCAACCAGTTCCACCATTGGTTCATCGACTTCCCATAGCTCAGCCATCAACAACAGATCCATCAGCACTAACAACAATCCGTTCAATCCGAAAAGAGCAACACCAAGTTGAGGTGTTTGACAGAAGGCCATTAAATGCCATGCAATCGTTATCTGCATCCCCACCTTGGACACGGGATCCTCCATGTCGAACTCAAATCAGTTGGCAGACAGTCCATCTCCATTACGTCTGCAGACTTGTTTAACCACCACTGCCACCAGTTGTTTCTATTCTCTGAGCTGCATCTCGTACCTGACTGGTTGCACAAGCTCATATCAAAAAGACCCACTGAGAACTCCGCATTAGCTGCCAACATCAACGGCAGTGAACTCTTCATCTCCTTACTGCTTTCACCCATGAAAACTATTAAAGCCAACAACTTTCTCCATCACTTCATTATCGAACACAACTGATCATAGCAGCTTAATCTCAGCCAACCCATCTTCTCAGCGTAAATACCTTATTCATTCACTGCCTTCAACAGCTGAATCACAGTTTCATCGTTGTTGCTGTATTTCAGTTCACAACCATGAGCATGACAACACCACCAACTCGACTCCATCTCCATGGCAGCTGACATGATGAGAAAGATTTGGGTGCGAGTGAATAATGGCAGCTGCTTCGAATTCTTTCCAAGAAAATGCTCGAAACTCCTTTCTTTTAGAGAACCACCAGCTCGAACGTTGATGAGTAATAAGAATTTCTTTCTCCTTCACAGATGACGAAATGTTGCTTGTATGTTCTGGTATATGGTGGGGAGCTAGCCACATCCACCTTTCTCTTAATGATGAAACACCACCTGCTTGCTTAAGAAATGAAGCTCTTGACGTCTTTGTTCACCTTTTGACCGTGCCAACCAGTGTCAGTGAAATTTAGCCTTTTCAGTTCACGACAACATTTCGACTCCTTTATATTGTCATGGTAACTAGACTGGTTGCTGATACATGGAAGTACCAGGCCAACCCATTTCATCATTCTCGTTGCAAATACTTATTTCTCCAAAAACACCTACAAGACATAAAATATCAAAATAAATAAAATCGAGTACTAATATTACAGAGAATTGAGATTAATATAGACACATAAATGCGTCTATCAAATACCCCCAAACTTATTATTTGCTAGTCCCGAGCAAATCAAAACTACAAAATAAAATCCTAACTCACTTTCGCAGGCATCGTCGATTGCATTTAGCGTATGCAATAAGCCTTTAAACCCCTAGGTGACCCTAGTGGCCGAGTTATAGTCTCGGGAGGGCTTACCAGAGATATACCCACAAAATCTTTACTCCAGACCCTAGCTATCTACGCAGAACCTTGGAAAGCACTAAAGAACCTCCTTGGTTGGCATACTTATTGATTATGGGAGGAAGTACCCTGACGCGAAATTCCAATTGATGTACACGAGTTTGCACTCAAGCATACTAAAATTCATATAAGTGACAGAGCTCTACTAAGATAGTTTCACTATGGACATCATATTCGGAGTCAACAAATCACATGGATAGATTAAGAGATGGATATAGAAAAACATAGATGGTTTTGATGTTGACTAAGTGAACAATGTTTCTCATATCTGTCTGAAGGCCACTTCCAAGATGAACCTATCCTAAATGACTGAGTTACCGGTCTGACTAATATCAACACACTGGCATATACAAGGGAACCAGTGGTCAATAGTCCTAATTCTAGGTCAACACAACTGGCATATACAAGGGTACCAGTGGTCGACTTTATTGAATTTTATTCCGTTTGGTCTAATGGTCTGGTCTCAATTTTTTTTTTCATAACATTTTTTTTTCATAACAATTTTTTTTTTTTTTCATAACTTTTTTTTTTTTCTTTCATAACTTTTTTTTTTCATGGGTATCTCAATCACTCTATTTCACCCTAGCAATGGTAACAACTTGAACCGTGAGCCCCACCTAATCACTTAGAGAAACATAGTTTAAAATGAAAAAAAAAAAAAAACAGAAGTGAAAAGGACTCAACGAGATATGGTGAAACTATCATGTTATTTCTAACACCTGAGCTCTGTGCTTTTATGAATAGACTCTTTAGATGTTTCCATCTAGTCAGATTGGTTCCTCAATCCTAAAACCAACATGCTTCCATCCACTTAGATTGGTTAGTGCAAACCTTAATAGGCATAAATTTCTAGGTTCTGGAGTTTATTTATAATGCAACTAAAAAGTTTCTCCCATACCCCCAAACTTAAATCTAACATTGTCCTCAATGTTCAAAAGATAAAATTAAAAGCATGAACAAGGAGAAACTGTTATCATTCGAAGCAAAAGAGTTAAGGAAGGATATTACCGTGTTGCATGAGCATGGGATACCTCCCAAGAAGTAAAATGTATTTTTTTCTTGCTGTCAGTAGAATGTCCTCAAACAAGGTGGGGATGGTACCCAAAAGTAGACATCCAATCATATATATAGAGTCTGAAAAGTTGAGGATCATCCCAACTAGTCCGGTCGGCTGAAAATATGAACCTGCAAACACTATAAAGCTCCAAATGGATGCGTAAGTTCATTCCCAATAGAAATCTGTAAGTAATATTCAAGTCATGCATGGACAGGATAGGTAAATCACTCCCGTAAGAAATAAGTTCAGATTGTTTGACAGTTTCTATTCGCGGGGCACGCTCTAAATCAGGTTCCAAATCAGCGGAAATAACTTCCACGGCTGAAAGTTCAGTCGTGGAACAAGGGCTCAATAGAGCAATAATATCATGACTCATAGACCCACTATCATCTACAACGGTTTCATTATGAATATTATCAAGATGAGAAAAACCATAACTTGATAGGTCATACAATGGTTTAAAGGTCAAGGTCGGACCTTTCTCGGCTGATGAAACTAGTCGAGTCTCGGCCAATACTAGAGGTTCTATTATGGGCTTCCATTTATTAGTGTCTAGCAGTGGTGTGGAGTCTAATAAGGCATTGACTTCACAAATAAAACTATCATCATCAAAATCATACCCAAAATGAGTTAAGCAAACCTCTAGTAGATCTTCCAATTGGTCCTTGCAAAAGCTTTGTGAATCCATACTTTCTTTTCACCCGCAACACTTTTTAAGGTACCTAAAAAAAATTAAATAAACTGCGTAAAAAGGAACTAAAAAAAAATCTAAAGAAAAACAAAATAAATTATATACAAAAATAAAAATAAAATAAAACAATTATGTACAAGAAAATTGATATCAATCAGAGAGTACTATACAGCCACTCCCCGGCAGCGGCACCAAAAACTTGATAGGTTGGGAAACCTACAATAAAATACTGCAAGTGCACAGCGTCTAACTAGTAGACAATGGCAAGTACAGGTCGTTCCCACGAGGAGTGTGAAATACTCTGCTAACTAATACCAAAACTAAATAATCAAATAAGTAATGTTTTAACGATTTTCAAAAGGCCGGAACAAAATGAAATAATAATAATTTTAACAATAAACAAAATGAAAACGGGTTATCAGGGTTTTCGGTTTCCACCAATTAAATCGTGTGAACTCTACTAATTTTTATATATTACTCAAGACAAATATTGAAATTAATTTCATGTCTCGGAAGATAGTATGTTAAATTCCAAAATATTGTTTCTCCGCTGTAAATTCCTTCGCTTCATCGGTAGTGATTCTATAAAGCATTATTTATCAATCCTAAAGCATATCACGTCAAAGAATTTAACCCAAGCACGCCATATCAATTGAAAAGCATAAATAATCAAAATAATCACATAAACAATTATACACCAAGCTATATGAAGTGAAAATACTAATCAATCAAATCATTATTAAAAATATCATCGTAGAGAGTACACAATTGAATTGGTTTCTACCTAAACCCTAATATGGATCTAGTTAGCCATGGCTTTCTCAAAAACCATAAACAAATATCAAATAAAAACAATAGCTAATCCAAAAACGGAATTGAAACAAAACTTCAAACCGTAAACGGCTGTCAAGCCGCAACAGCAGCAGCCTCCCTTCCTTCCTTCTTCTCTGTCTACGGCTCTCGCCTCCTCCCCCCTTCGCATTTTTCTTTTCTTTTTTTTTTATAGTGCTGCGAAAGAATACAACATAAGACCTAGCAACATTTTCCAAGGCCCAGTCCATTTGGGTCTATTACCAGCTTCCAAATTCAGACCCATTACCAAGATCCGACCACGGCTTCCTATACCTGACCACCTGACATCACCACAAAACCACCGGATATACGAGTACTCTTTGCTGTTTTCTCGGCTTAAAATTCCAGCTGAATCTTCGCCGAAATCTTCACAGATTCACATTCATGCTCAACCTCCTTGGTAAACTCTATCTCTTTGCTTTCCTGACACTTTACACGAGCCTATAACACTCGAGCCAACACCACTTCTCCATGTTGCCGGGTGTTCTCAATTAACTCCAGTTTCAGACTACATAAAACACCAATCTTCAGGCCATTACCAGATACTGATTTCGAAACCAGTTCTTTCCCGAGCATGGCCGCAACTCTATTTTCACGCTGTCTCGAACGATAGCCATCATCACCGATATCATAGACTTCCTGTTTTGTCACGAAAACTCAACTGCCAAACTTTCTCAACTGTCACACAGACTCGAGCTCTTTATTTCTCCTTTATTATCGATTACTACAGCCAACTCCGGTCTCGTGCACCGAGGTATATTCTGCTTCAACAGTTCTCGACCACAACTCCTTCTTGTTAACCGGCAGGCGGCAGCAACATCTCTTTCCATTCCCTGACCTTCTACATCTTGTCAGTTGCAACTTGCAACCAGTTCCACCATTGGTTCATCGACTTCCCATAGCTCAGCCATCAACAACAGCTCCATCAGCACTAACAACAATCCGTTCAATCCGAAAAGAGCAACACCAAGTTGAGGTGTTTGACAGAAGGCCATTAAATGCCATGCAATCGTTATCTGCATCCCCACCTTGGACACGGGATCCTCCATGTCGAACTCAAATCAGTTGGCAGACAGTCCATCTCCATTACGTCTGCAGACTTGTTTAACCACCACTGCCACCAGTTGTTTCTATTCTCTGAGCTGCATCTCGTACCTGACTGGTTGCACAAGCTCATATCAAAAAGACCCACTGAGAACTCCGCATTAGCTGCCAACATCAACGGCAGTGAACTCTTCATCTCCTTACTGCTTTCACCCATGAAAACTATTAAAGCCAACAACTTTCTCCATCACTTCATTATCGAACACAACTGATCATAGCAGCTTAATCTCAGCCAACCCATCTTCTCAGCGTAAATACCTTATTCATTCACTGCCTTCAACAGCTGAATCACAGTTTCATCGTTGTTGCTGTATTTCAGTTCACAACCATGAGCATGGCAACACCACCAACTCGACTCCATCTCCATGGCAGCTGACATGATGAGAAAGATTTGGGTGCGAGTGAATAATGGCAGCTGCTTCGAATTCTTTCCAAGAAAATGCTCGAAACTCCTTTCTTTTAGAGAACCACCAGCTCGAACGTTGATGAGTAATAAGAATTTCTTTCTCCTTCACAGATGACGAAATGTTGCTTGTATGTTCTGGTATATGGTGGGGAGTTAGCCACATCCACCTTTCTCTTAATGATGAAACACCACCTGCTTGCTTAAGAAATGAAGCTCTTGACGTCTTTGTTCACCTTTTGACCGTGCCAACCAGTGTCAGTGAAATTTAGCCTTTTCAGTTCACGACAACATTTCGACTCCTTTATATTGTCATGGTAACTAGACTGGTTGCTGATACATGGAAGTACCAGGCCAACCCATTTCATCATTCTCGTTGCAAATACTTATTTCTCCAAAAACACCTACAAGACATAAAATATCAAAATAAATAAAATCGAGTACTAATATTACAGAGAATTGAGATTAATATAGACACATAAATGCGTCTATCAACGACCGCTACGAGAAACTTTTCTAGTCTTGCGTTTAAGAGATTTAGCTTGTCCTTCGTCACTAGGAGTGTCATCTCCACTGCTTTGTTGTTCAACCATCCGACTTGAACCTTCCCCTTCTCGGCGATCCCTCTTCACCGGCATGGTCTGGCTTGGATCAACAATGTTGGCTGAAAAAACATTAGTCCATTGGTTGTAGAGGTCTGTTTGTTCTCGAGTGTTCATCGGCTCTCCATTCCGGATTTTTTCCATCATTTTCTTCAACAATTTAGCACTTGTCTTCACCTTTTTTCAATCAAAAGCATAAATAACTATTAATTTTCAATATTTTATAACATTTTGAAAATAAAAAATAAGAGTAAATATCTTACGGCCGAATTCCATAGGATCAAGGCCTCATCACCACAGGTAGGGGTATGCTTTATAATTTTCTGAGCCTTCTTATCCACTGCCTTCGCTTTCGCCTTCTCAGCACGGGCTTGTTGGACACTGTTTATTACACGATGATGAGAAAAATGTTCATACCATTGCATATATCCCTCATCAGCAACATTTGGCTCATCAAACGAATCTTGCAACTCTGCAACTAAAACAAGATAATTCCCAAAGTTGTTCCATTGGTCCACTGTGGAGCAGGTTCGTATTTTGGAACAAAGTTATTTTCGGTGTTGTTACTTCCCCGCTTCTTCACCTTGAAGTTGAATTTTTCCTCATTTGGGACACTTTGGACACAAGAAAGTTGTCTTAATACTCTTCGAGGATTATACATTGTACAACCGCCAGGATAAAACAACGGTCCATTATAAGCCGCGATAGGTGAGAAATCAATGGGCTCAACATCTTCCTCTTCTTCATCTGATTGAAGTGTGTATAGATGGAAAACCACATCTTCAACTGTTGTATTATCCAATGTCTCTCTCAACCTCAACACCTTGTTTTTCTTACCCTTGTCTTATGAGTTCAAAAACTCATATTTACCAGTTGTAGGCTTCCCATAAGGCAAAGGAATGTGAGCATAAGACAATTTCAGTTTAGGGAAGTGGTCGTACACCCAAACCTATGAGAAGAAGCCATAAATAATTTATTCAATTATCAAAAACAAAGTTCAGTTTGTTCGCAAATATATTTTGAAACACACAAAGGATAATTTAAAGGGGTACCTCAACAAGGGTGTATAAGCCTCCAAAAAAACAACTCTTAAGCCTCGAAGCTTTTCTAAGCTCCGCTTGAATGAATGAATGAACCGCAATGCCCCAACTGTAGTTGTTCACTTCATCAAGGGGGTCCAATAGCTGGAGGTAATGGGAATTTACCACGTGACCTGAAGTGTCGGGAAAGAAAATGGTTCCTAGTTGATATAACAAATAAGCAGTCACATGGGATTAGTCTTCTCCGATGGCATCACCAACTTACCTTGAGAAACCAAATATTTCGTCCCTCCAAACTCATCTATCAAGGTTTTCATCTTGATCTTTTTCAACTTCTTCTTGAACGAACGGTCTGGGTTGAACTCATTATACTCATCACCTTCCTCGCGCTCTTTTGAAGCTCGTCTAAACTCACATTATGCCTTGTCATCGTTCCATCCTAGACACTTTTCCACCAACTTTTCAAGTAGTTCATAACTCATTGAGGGATCGTAGCCATCTCGAACACTTGTACCCGTAATTGGTAGGCTTGTGATTCGATGACAATCATCCGGAGTTATTGCCATCTCTCCAAAAGGTAGATGAAAGGTATCCTTCTCTGGATAAAGCCTCTCGGCAAATGCAGAAACAGTAACATCATCAAATTTTTGGTGCGCATGTTGTATCGCATTCCATAGTACACAATCAAATACCGCCAACCTAACCTCATCGCACGCATCCTCTATATTCCATATCCTATTCTTTTGACGTTTCAAAACACAAACAACATTATTATGATCCTACAAAAACAACATCATATCTTATATACTAATATATAGCGAAAAATATATGTCAAAATATAATAAAATGACTAAGAAATCTTGATGGTTAAGATTCAATACCTTTGTCGCAAAGATCTTGGCTGCCCATGAGTTTTTGTAGCCAAAAAATACCTCACCTCCATCTCTTGGAGTGCCATAAGTTGGGTTCTTTAGCGTCAAACACAAATTGTCATCAGGAATGTATGCATATCTAGCACAAGGATTTTTAGGCGTCTTTCTAGGTTTTTTTCTTAACTCCCTCGGCTTGTTCCTCTTCCCATTCCTCTCCACCCGAGTCATATTCATTATCTCTATCCTTATCTCCATCTCCCCCATCTCCTTCAACGTCATCATTGTCATCCTCATTTCCTTCTTCTTCAGCAGGTGGATCTTCCACAATCTCTTCCTCATTTCCTTGATTATGTTTTTGATTGCTCATGTATTCCACAATCTCTTCATTAACTTGTTCGATTACATTGTCAACATAATCTCTATTGACATCGTCTTGGATGACAACACCCGGTAATGACCTACCTCCAAACTTAGCATTTTTGGCTCCACGTTTATCGGCTCCTAAGTGTTTTTTGCCTCTAGGCGCGGGAGTTCTCAAATCTTTCAGTAATGGTTGGTTGGATTTCTTACCTTTGCCACAAATAAAGAAAACAAAAGATATTAGGAATAATTCACGTAAAAAAGACCAAATCAAGGAAAAAATTCGTGTTCCAGGGTAGAGTTCGGTTACTCCAGCATTTTTGCAAACAAACCGAACTCCACATATATATGTAATTAGGAAAGAGTTCGGTTTGTCCAGGTTTTTTGCGAACAAACCGAACATATTGGACAGAGTTCGGTTATAAAAGAACTCAACATAATGGGAAAAACGGTAGAGTTCGGTTACATGGTGGTTTCAACGTTTTTAGCGAAACAACCGAACAGATTGGAAAAAGTTCGGTTATATGGGTACTAAACATATAGGGAAAAAAATAGTTCGGTTACATGATTTTTTTTTTCTTTTGTAATACAGGTAGAGTTCGGTTACTTGGAAGTATTAAACATTTATGCGAAACAACAGAACAAAGTTGCTAGAGTTCGGTTATGTGGGTACTAAAAATTTTGGGAAAAATAAAAAAGTTCGGTGATTTTTCATTTTTATTTTGGTAATATGGGTAGAGTTCGGTTACATGGAAGTTTCAACAATTTTTGCGAAACAACCGAACCGCAGTTCGGTAACCTAGTTTTAAATCCTATAGAACTGAACTGTTCTTCGTGTTCTTCATTTCAGGGAGTTTGGTTAATAAACTAGGGCAACAATAAAACACGTTCTAACCGAACTCAACACTGTAACTTCCATGTGAATCCTATTTTGATGATTTCTATTCAATTGAATCAATGAAAATCAAATTAAAATTAATGGGTTTGTCGGGAAATACCTGCGGATCGGTCCCATGACAGATTCAGGGTTCTTGTTGCGACTGTTACGCCGAATTAAGGCTTCACCTTCCGGTTCAAGTTCTTCCTCAATTTCATTTGCTTGATTATCTAGATGTCCTAATTGTGGACCTGCTCCTATCAGTCTTTTGGTTTGCTTTCGAAGAACCATTTATATACTTGGTTGATTAATCTACGATGAAATTTTTATGAATCGACGATTAATCGATAAAGACGATGTTGAAACGAAGAAGAAAAAGAAGAAGAAGAAGAAGAGGAGAAAAAAAATTCTCACAAAACTCGTTTGTGCGGCGGGGGTAGGATAGGTCTGATTTTGTGTTTTTGTTAATAGATTCAATTAGGTTAAATTTATATTTGGGTAGTTATTAGTTTAGTTATAGTCTTAATTAGGGTTTGGGGGAAAATTAGTAATGTACCTGGTTTTAGGACATCCCTTATAAGTATAGGATAAATGGCCTTATAAAACCATGGTCCCTTCAAAATAACCATGGTCCCAAAAAAGATCGTACTTAAACAACCTACCAAATTTAAAACATAGAATGAGTATTGGGCTTGAATTTGGTGCACTAAATGTTCAGGTAATGGGCTAAGCTACTTAGACTCGTGATGATTTTATAATGCAAGGTAATTGGTGGACAAAATCCTAAAACTTAGTTGGGGTAATGGGTGAACATTGAAGTTTTGTGGGAACTAGGAACGGGTGATGTCAGGTCTAGTGCACTTTCGGCTTCGCCACTGCATCTGTTACTCCTCACTGTTTCATGTAAAACGATGACACATATTCTACAATTTTGTGTAGGTGCCACTTATGACCTACTATGGATCTACGATTACCATGTAAGAAGACTTATCTTCTTCATTTCTTTTTCGAAGAACGTAGTTATTGACGAATTTCCTTATGTACCCCAAAAATAAAATAAAAATGAAAACCATTGCGTGCGAATCCAAGATTTTGCAGGGGTCTAATTTCTTCGGTCCAAATAAATAATTTTCTCTATTTTGGCGCCAATGACACGTGTGATATCCACAACCAATCCTCACCCCAAATAATATCAGTCTCCTTCCAAAGTTAACGTAGCCTCAAAAAGAAATTTCTCTCTGAAATAAAAATCATTCTAGTGGACTAAAAACAACCTCATTTTTTGAAAGCAGCCATGAATGCGGGAGGGTTTCTTCTCCCTGCTGCATCAACTTCATCATCATCTCTTCATTATCGAAAGAACTACTTGAAAGAATCAACCAGGGTTTCAAGTAACATTTTCTGTTTCTCAAATCAGCATGGGAATAGAATTCAGATGTATCCTGTTTTAAGACCAGCACAATACAACCAGCTTCAAATAACTCTGAGGAAGAGTATTTCTCAGTTGAGAGAAGTTGGTAAAGTTAAGGCAGATGTGAAATCAGAACCATATGATATTACAAAAGATATCAAGTCTATTAAAGATTCAGAAGATGAGTTTGATGGTAGTACAGTTCCATGGTGGGAAGAGTTTCCGAAGCGTTGGGTGATTGTCATTCTATGTTTTTCAGCTTTTCTTCTGTGTAATATGGACAGAGTAAGTAAATTCAATTTGTCTTTCAAATTGTGTAATTTAAGATTAGTTTTCTTAAAATTTTATCTTGGTTTGGCAGGTAAATATGAGCATTGCTATCCTTCCCATGTCGACGGAGTACAATTGGAGCCCTACAACTGTTGGATTAATCCAATCTTCTTTTTTCTGGGGTTACCTTCTCACTCAGGTTAGAGCTAAGTTTGTTGTGGACATCCAATTCAATACCAATTGTAGCAAGCAGTTTGTGCTCCATATAATAGAGGCTAGGTTAGTATCCTCTGACTGGTATGATGCATATGATAGATTGCTGGAGGTATATGGGCAGACACAGTTGGTGGGAAAGCTGTCTTGGCATTTGGGGTAGTTTGGTGGTCTATTGCAACAATTCTTACACCTGTTGCTGCTCAGCTTGGATTGCCATTCTTACTAGTTGCTCGTGCATTCATGGGTATCGGCGAGGTCAGTATGCTGGTGTACTTTGTCAGAAAACTTATGCCTTGTGATTTTAGCTTCAGGTTAATCTTGTATCTTCTTTCAGGGTGTTGCCATGCCTGCCATGAATAACATCCTATCGAAGTGGATTCCCGTATCGGAAAGAAGTAGATCGTTGGCATTGGTGTACAGTGGGATGTACCTTGGTTCAGTATTAGGTCTTGGTTTCTCCCCTTTCTTGATACACGAATTCGGCTGGCATTCAGTCTTTTATTCCTTTGGCTCTCTTGGAACAGTTTGGGTTGCCGTATGGCTAAGTAAGGTAATTTTTCCTTGATTTCACTCTCCCCAGTGAATGTGTAAGGACTGGAATTATAATTCCATTTTTTTGGACTTCATCCAATTATGGCTGATGTCCGCAGGCACACAGCTCACCTCTTGAAGACCCTCAACTTGGTCCTGCTGAGAGTAGGCTTATTGCTCGCAGTAATGTTGTTTCCAGTGGATCTGTCGTAGAAATTCCATGGAAATTAATTCTATCCAAAAGACCTGTATGGGCTCTAATAGTTTGTCACTTCTGCCACAATTGGGGAACTTTCATCCTTCTCACATGGATGCCGACATACTACAGTCAGGTAAACTATTGCATCGAGCACATTAGACTGTCTTGGTTATAAAATCAACCTCATTTCACCAATATTTCTATAAACAATGATTGATTGCTGCCGTTTTGTATTTTACTCAGGTTTTAAAGTTCAACCTCACAGAGTCTGGCCTTTATTGTGTGCTGCCCTGGCTTACAATGGCTTTTTCAGCCAATCTTGGCGGGTGGATTGCAGATACACTTGTGAGTAAGGGATACTCAGTCACTTATGTCAGGAAGGTAGTTATCTGCTCTCTTCTCTGTTTATGTTTTGAGTAACACATATGTTTAACATTCCCATTGGACTGATTATACACTCTCTCGGGAACAAACTTGCAGATCATGCAGTCAATTGGGTTTTTAGGTCCAGCTTTCTTTCTAACTCAATTGAGCCATATCGATTCTCCTGCGGTGGCTGTTCTATGCATGTGCTGCAGTCAGGTCAGTATCCTTGGAGTTGAGTAAGACTGTAACTGAATCAGTATGCTTGGATCTAACTTTTTAGACATGTCATTTCATATAGGGAGCTGATGCATTTTCACAGTCTGGTCTATATTCCAACCATCAAGATATTGGTCCTCGATATGCGGTGAGTCTTGATATTATTCGTGTATAGTTTTTGTGAGCCCCATGGCTTTATTTTCTCAATGTGCTTCACAAGTGGTTTGCACTTTGGCTTTGGGAACATCTTACGTCGTAATTCTTTGCTAGTTACCCTGTTCAAGTTTAGGGGAGACAGGTTATTTGCTGATATCTGTCCCGGCTCATTTTGCAAGACAGTTAATCTGTTTTCTTCTCCTTATGTCTGCACAGGGAGTGCTGCTTGGTTTGTCCAACACTGCTGGTGTACTGGCAGGAGTCTTGGGGACAGTTGCAACTGGTTACATCTTACAACATGGTATGATCTTATACTCTGGCCTTATTAGCTCTTTTGTTACATAAATATATGAAATCTACTCGAACTTTGCGTTTGTGATCTTTGACACCATTCCTTAATCTGGTTTATTTGTTTCTTCACATGTGCTCATGACTGCAGGTTCTTGGGACAATGTGTTCGAGGTATCTGTCAGCCTATATCTGTTTGGAACCGTTGTTTGGAACGTCTTCTCAACTGGCGAAAAAATCCTTGACTAAGTTAACATATGGCTCACCTAACATTAATGCACTTGCTGTAGCAAGCTACACGTATTCTCGACACCTAGTGAAGCCTAACGAAGATAACAAAAGACTCCTAGTATTTGGCCAGGAGAGGAAGCAGAGTCGATACTCAGAATATTTGACTCACACTGGTTTGGAACTCTTACTGGAATCACAAGAGAATATCTATACACCTTCACAACCAAGATCAATGTAAAATAACCATATCTATGCCTAGACTTTGAAACTCCAACGGCATTCCAGACAGGTCCAATTTCAGTGCCGTGCGGTGCTCACTTCCATCTCATCATGTCCATTATGTTTCTTTGGCGAGGTACGTTTTATCAGTTACAACATGGTCCTCATGATGGACCAAAGTAGGATACGAAAACATGTTCAATGCCCTTGTTCGGGGTACTAAATTCATCCCGTGATACTAAAAAAACTTTAGCATCACTTTTTTTGTGTTAGATTTTGCAACATTTACATGAAATTATTCTGTATATTTGTATTTTATGTCAGCAAAGATATTTGGCCAGAAAGTGAAGCAATGTAGTAGTACACATGTAATTAAAATATTTGACTGCATCAAATTCTTATGTTTGGACGTTATGTGCTTACCATCTTCTCACCTACTTTCTGCTGAAAGTAGATATTGAAACTCAAAAACTGTAGAATTGGTTACCAGAATGCATCGCATTTGCAAGTTTTACAAATTCAAACAAGTAAAACAAACATGTATTAAGAACTGATGAATGAAACAAAAACGATTTCAGTGATTTTACAGGTACCCGAAACAATGATGCGTATTTTCAACAATGACAACAAGAAAAATAAAACAGAAAAAACTGAAACAAATATACCCCCTGACATATAAGGAGCTAATAACCACAGCTGAGATATATAATGGTTCAGAATTTGATGCCGGTGAGAGTTCTTGGATGCAGGTTCACACGAAGCCCAGTCTTCATGAAAAGTGTCAGGGACATCTTCTGCTCGACACGATGGCCAGGTACCAACGATAGACGGTAGCGCAATAGTATAGCTGCAGCGACAGATTTCATCTGCAAGTAAGCCAAATCCTTACCTAAACAAGTCCTTGGTCCAGCATTGAAGGCAACGAATTTATAACCATCTTTCGGTGCTTCGAACCGATCGCCATCGTTCGACAGCCACCTTTCTGGTTTGAACTTCATGCAATCCTCACCCCATATAGTTTCCATCCTCCCTACTGAATATATCGAGTACGTGACAGATGAACCGGCGGATACAAAAGTCCCGTCCGGCAAAACGTCGTCCTTCAGCACGTATTTTGAATCCTCTGGCACGGACGGATATAGACGTAGCGTCTCTGCCAAACATGCTTTTAAGTACACCAATTTATCAGCCTCATCAAACTCCAAGGGATCTTCAACCCATTTCTCGATCTCGTCTCCACGCGTTTCGTTCAGAACTGTTGATAATTCGTGAATGATCTTCTCTTCAACTCTGGGATGAGTCATGACCAGCCTGAAGAACCAACTCAGTGCAACTGATGAAGTATCACGTCCTGCTAATACAAAGTTGAGAGCAATAGGCCGGAGAACGGAAGTCGGGAACTGGTTTCCGTCGACGTCCTTCTTTTTCATGAAACGGGACAATAAATCATCTGAGGGTCTTTCTTTACGGGCTGTAATGGCATCCATCATGTAATTCTCAACGATTTGTAGGCTTTGTTTTAGCCTCATTTCGGTACCCAGTCCGAATACTTTCTTCAATCTCCACAAGAAACCCGGATACAGTAACCTTTCAAGAGTTGTTTCAGTTGCAGCATCAAAAGCTCTGGAAAATGGATTATCAGGCAAATCTTGTGAAAGCGTCTCGGGGTCTTTACCGAACGTGAGTCCGCATATGTTGTCGAATGTTAAGCGAAGCAACAAATCTTGTATGTCTACTGGTGTATTCTCCCTTTCAGCTTTTG
This sequence comes from Papaver somniferum, assembly GCF_003573695.1. Taxonomy (NCBI): domain Eukaryota; kingdom Viridiplantae; phylum Streptophyta; class Magnoliopsida; order Ranunculales; family Papaveraceae; genus Papaver; species Papaver somniferum. The sequence goes on from NC_039368.1 coordinate 112,213,112, forward strand.
CTAAAATGGCCCATAAACGAAATTTAATCGTCCGGCTTACCCACCGAGCCATAGCTTGTCGAAGAGTCCTTGTAGTGAATTCAAGAGCCGCCGTCTTTCGCTGGATCAGCCATGTATCTCCATCACTGTTGAATATACCTTGGCCTAGTAGATCATGAAAAGCCGCTTGCCATGTCGGACCTTTAGGGTAATTGTCGAACCGTGTACGCAAAATATGCTCGATGTTTTTAGGATGACAAGTGACAGTAAACAAACCCTGTCTACGAGCAACGAATGGTACAGCCATAATGCATGTTTGATAAGTAGCAAGATCACCTGTTGTACGTAAATTACCGGCTATCCAGTCATGCATACGCGACCGGTTAGCAAACAAACCAGGTAAGCTTCCAATGAACGGGTAAACTTTCGGACCGGTAAAATTTCTAGACAGGCGGTAAAACCAGATAAAGTATAGCGAAAGAGTAGAAACCGCAATGGCAAGGAAAAGAAATATGTTTTCCATGATTGGAATTGATACTACTATTTTCAGTTGTAGTGATGATAACAAGATGAAGAAAGCATAGATGTTTTGAGCTACATGAAGAGAAAGAAGAGAAAAGGGAGTTGTATAAATATGATTTTGATTGATGCAAAGAATCAAAAATGTAGGAAAAGTTGTTTAGAAATTTTTGAAAGAGTACAGACACCAAGGGTTGCTGTTGTAGGTTGATGGAAAGGGTCTGTTTTGTGTACGAAAAGGTTTGAAATATTCAGACATTTTGGTTGTCATTACTTGTGGACTGGGTGAATATCTAGAGACACACAGAGAAATAGTAGTTAGAAATCGCTTAACCGAATAGAGAAATTTTTAGGGTAGATATTTTGGAAGAAATGTCTTTGGTAAATTTAAAGGTTAAAGCCCTCCCGCCTCCCCCCATCTCCCTAAACTTAGATTTTTAGCGTGTGCCAGTTTTGTGAAAAAGCAAGATGGGATTAGGGGTTTAGTAGATAGACACGTTGAGGGAGAGAATATTCTAAATTTAGTTTTATTTGTGTTGCTTTATTGAGTTCTTCAAATAAACTAAGTGTTGCTTTATTTTAGTACGGGTTGAGCACATGAATCATATGCCACCCAATATCATGATTTATGAAGAAAACCGAAATTAGCCGAAACCATTTGAATGACCTAATATTAATATTAACTCCGTTTTTCAAAAAGAGATAATTTCAAATTTTTTCATTTGAGCCTAAAAATATGTCAAATTGAAAAAATGGAAGCATATTTCTTCAAAAATGGAGGGAGTATTTGTTATTGTATGTAATGATATTATCCTGCTAAAAATCATATCCCTTTATAAATCTTGGCATATATGTACATGCATACGCCATTTGGACTTGTTCTTGAGGAAAGATGGAACTTAGGAACAAGTAACAAGCGCAATAGCTAATTACACATAAGAAAACTTGTGCTTGATTTAACATGCAACTACTTTCGAGACTAGGCCCGTCAGTTCGATTGATTGATTTAACATGCAACTACTTTCCAGACTATGCCCGTCAGTTCGATTGTCGCGCGGTCAAAACTTTTGCCTTGTTGAGGCAAGTGCGAAACCCAATGTAGCTCATGAGAGGGTCTATAGGGCCCCTAAAATTACTGAGCTACGGCCTGCAAAGCGCCGTTTAAACAGCTTAAAGAGGTCTATAGGAAGATTATTCCTGCACTTTCATGGAAGTTTAAATAGCTTAACTATGAAAATATTAATGAAGTCTCTTTTATTTTGGGAACTTTGTCCTTTATCCAAAGGCAAGAAATAGTCCGACTGCTAATTTAGATTTAACTTGTACTGGAATCCAGATAGTCAGGAGGTTTTTTCTTGGAAAGGTCACAAATTGAGTCTGTTATTAGCAGCTCAGTTAAGATCTAGAATATGGTTAGACTTTGCAGCTAAGTTTTCATATATCAAGATATGGCAGGTTTTGGTAGTGACATTGGGATTAAAGTCTTTACTACCGAACACTTTTGGGTCTCAGATGCATCTTCTGTGAAGTGATAAACATAAACCAAGCAATCCCGAGTACCCAAGTTCTTCTCCTCCTCTAGAATCTGTAAGAATGAAAACTGGAGAAAATAGACGAATAAGGTCAGATGTTGGACTTCACTAGATTGCACAATATTTTAGAAGATAATCCAACAATAAACGGATCACTGTTGATCAAAAAACCTAAGGAATACGAACGGCTGCTTACTGTACTTTTGCTTGGAAGTCTAATTCGGTGAATGACAGTCTGCAAACATATCATTCAGAGTTAATTAGAATTACAGACTGAGCATGATTCAGAGTAACTTACCAATGTGGAATATGCTTACTCACATCTTTTTTTGCATGATGAAAAGATACATTTAGAGTTTTTAAACCTTCCAACAGTGGTGGAGGGATGTCCAAGACTTCGAAATACAAAATATCAGATTTCTGTCGGAAAACCCTTCAAGGAAGTATCAGCGACGCATTCAAATGTAATAGTTAAGTTGACAAGATCGAGCAAGCCTTAGAAAGCTAGGTTCAGAGTGATGAATTACCTGATTGTGGTGAATCAACATCTCAGACAAGTGGTCAAAACCATGGTACTTAATGGCTGGAGCTATGGGTTGCTGCAAGCAACAGTGGTGAGGAGTAAGTTTGATTTTGGTTGGGTCATCCAAACCAAGATGCCGAGCAACTCTTTCCGTGACATTATCAAAAGTTATTACCTTATACATTTATAAAAGAAGAAGAGACACATAAGTTACTGCAAGAAAGAAACAAAAAATTCAAAAAATAAGACAGCAACAGACATTTGGAACATGAAAGTACTTACAGCTCTAGAGAGAAATCATCTTCCTTCAGTTTCTCCAGATAATTCAAGCATCCAACCTAACACAGCAGAATAAACAATGTTTTCAATTATTGCATATCAATGTGCTCAAGCTTCTTCAACTGGGTTTATTTTCCTTCTCATAGTATAGTTGGCCAAATTCCTACCATCTACATTTAAACATTACCAGAAAAAAGTGTGAGTCACATATACCCAACGATTCAGAACATAATCTAGAAAAGAATGAACGTCTGGATAACGGCATCGTGTCATAGTATCGGCTGGAAGGGGTTTCTGGAAACAAATAATGTCTCCATCGTCAAGCTGAAAGATGTAGACAAAAAAGGCACTATAAGCCAAAATAGAAACAAAAATTAACAGTGAGAAAAAAAAAAGAATATTTTTTTTTTTTGCAGAAGCTAATGATGCCATTAAGGATAGTGTGGAATGTGAATTCCTTGTATATGTGCTCACATGTAACTGTGGGCTCAAACTTTATTTCCTACCATCAAAAATGAGGTCTTATCAGATGCTTGCATCAATAAATAACTAAAACTTGCATTTCTGGCTAGAGTACAGAACAAAAAACTAAGCAGACAAACACGAGTCACAGAAATATCAAAGAAGAACAAACCTCAAAAAGTTAAATCTCTTCATCTGGAGAGAATCCAGCCATCTCATTAAGCTTTCTAAGAATTTCATAGGCTTGCCACTTCCCTTCACAAAACGTGTCCCCACATATACCTTATAAATAATAGAAGTGTTTCAAACTCAAACAGCGTTTGAATCTTATCTGATAAAAAAAATGGCAACTCAAACCTCAATTCCTACCGCGGTGCCGGTTGTTCTTTTTGCGGATCGTACAGTTTGAAGAAGAGGTATATCTTCTTGTGTTCTGTCAGGTGGAGGAATAGGATATAATTCCTGTAGACTTGTACATAAGTCAGAACACTGAACAAGACAAGAACCATAATCAGTAAACCAATTTCCATATCTAAATTCCAAAACTAATCAGGCGGAGGGTTTTGTATGCCTTGGCAAGAGGATCGGCGAAGTAGGTCTCAACAATAACATTAAGGCCGGATAGGGTAGATTTTAGCTGAGAGTAGGCATCAGTGAATGCATTCAACTCCCCACTATCAAGATGCATCACTAGTTTGGGTTCATCAAACTGAATCCATGAAGCACCAGCTGCCTTCAATTCAGCAATAACTTCCCTCTAGGATTCACAATTCACATAACCAAATAGATAAGAATCATAAGATGCACAAGGAAGTATAGAAATGCATGATGCTCTGTAGCAGGTAAGTTTTCCTTACTTGTAGACTGGAAGAATGCTTCCAAGAAAGGAGAGGTTTCCTTACTTGTAGGGAAGAATGCTTCCAAGAAGGGAGAGGCAAGAGAAGGATTTCTCAGCATCCTTGGCAGGTTTTAATAGCAACAAGATTGCAGGGTCAACAAGGACTAGGACTGTGTCAATTCCAAGCTGTACATTAAAGCAACAAAACAGTTACTCATAATGGTTGTTGAAACAAGATTTTTTAGCAAAAACTTGAAGTTCCTGTTCTCATGTTGCTACAAATTACACATGCATTATTAACCAGATTCAATATCAAAGAATAAACAGTGCAGTTTATCAAGTACTAACAACAATAGAACTTTGTATAAACAAAACCAACAACCAAATACTAAATCTGAATGCAACAAAATTGAAGTTCCTGTTCATATGTTGCCACAAACTACACATGCAACAAAGAATAAGTACATGGATTCTCACTTATACTAATAACAAAAAAACTTGGTACCAACAAAATAAACATAAACAACAACTAGATACTAGAGTTTGTTCAATAACTTTAATTCCCATCCAACTCCTTCAAAAATTCAGTTCAGATTGACCTCTAAATCATCAACAGACAGGCAACCAACTCTCATCATAATCTAAACCCTCAAATAACATTCCCGAATCATCAATAGAAGGCAACCAATTCGGAGCATCATCATAGGCATCTGATAATAACTTTTCCAAATCATCCTCCAACAGAGAAGAATCCTCCTCCATCTCTCCAACAGTACAAGTACTAGTAGTAGTAGAGGTAGCAATTGGTTCTGCTGCTGCTAGCAACTCTTGCTTTCTCTGTGCAACCTTCTCTTTCACATCAAGTAATTGATTCCTTACAGCCGTCAACTTTTCAATACTATCAATTTCTTCTGGGTTTAGGTTATTCCACCAAAACCCATCATCAGAAACCCTAGTTCTCTCATCATCAGCAACTTTTACTTCTTTAAAATTAATGGTATTTTTAACCTATAATTTAAATCATTCCAAGAAATAGAAGAAGAAGAAGAAAAAGTGTAGGGGTTACCACCAGGAGAGATTACTAACAGAGAAATGTCAGCACCGGTAAGACGGCACAAATCAGCGGCTTTATTGAATAGGCCGTGGCGTCTCTTAGTGAAGCACACATTTCTTTTCTGCCTATCTTCAATCTTCTTCATCTCAATCCTTCTCTTACCCATAACTACAATCGAGATTAAGCCCAAAATTGAAGATTTGATGGTAGGGATGATAGTGCAACCGCAGAGATGTTGTTGTTGATACAGGAAAGGAGAGTCTAATCTTTATAGAAACAGAGCGGGAAAGATTTGATGATACTGTAACTGCAGAGATGATGATACAGGAATGGAAACTCTAGTGAATGAAGTTTTATAGAAGGAGATGATGAGGAATGGAAAGTCTAGTTTATAGAAACAGAGCGGGAATAATAACGCGTTTTCTTTTTGTTGTTTGCTTGGGCGTATCCGCAGAAACATTAGTGGAGGGCCGAAAAAAATAAGAAAGGGTCGTCAAATAGCAATCTTCCGAACTCATTGTCCTACTACTTTTGTTAATTGCTAATATGTTGTTGATTTAAGTAGTGCTAATGACGGTGATTAACTAATTAAGATTGGCGATTGAATTAGGGTTGTCGTGCTAGCCTATGAGCGAGGCTCATGAGGAACCAGCCAAGGGGACCGAAGCAGATAGAGGTTGATTATGTCGCAAGTGGGACAAACTAACTCTACCTTTCATGTCAAATTATGAAACATTGCGCCATCGGGACTTGAACCTGGGATCTCCTGGAGTGCATGAAGCCTTTGATTATCGGTGATGACCAACTGAGTTAGGTACCCGTTTCCTATCAAGAATACCTCTGATTTAACTCTCATTACAATTTTGTTGCTTTTAATCGTGTAAAGTGCGTACAAAATTTGATTTTTTTTCGGAATTGCATATCATAAAATCCAAATCGTAACACCAGTATACGGCTGGGAAAACATGACCACCCAGCTGTCAACAAAAAAGTCTACGGCTAGGAAAGAACTCTCGGTCATAAGTATGATATATAGCTGAAAAATGAAAATATTCTAGGTGTAAATATGAGTCACTGCTGGAAAATGTAAACTTATCGGGTATGATTTGCCATTCTGGAGGTGTTTTTATTCATATCGATGTTAGCTTAGATGCTGACGTTTAGTAATGGTTAATTCAGTTTTATCGTCTTTAACTTATACCTGTTGTGGAGGTGTTTTTATTTTTCACATTGATTTCAGCTATTAATATCGGGTCTGTTAGAGCATTGCTTGGTTGAACCCACCAAGCGTTGGTATGTCAAGTTTGGTTGTCATATTTTAGTGAACCAAAACTCAATTAAGAGTCGCTTGATTATGTACTAGAGTCAACTTCGTATAGGTTAAACTAGAAAGTTATTAGGATTATGAGACATACAAGTATTACTCAAAGACTTGAAGAATGTGAAGAAGTAAAGAGCTACATCGACGACATCATCCTTTCTCTTGAGGTTAGTAATATTTGACTTGAATTGTTTCATTCCTAACGTATCTTTCATGTCGTGCTATATTGAAACATTACTGCAAACCTATGGATAATTATACTCTAGTAGATAGACGTAGTATTAAGGAATTACAATAGGAAGTATAATGCTTATCTTTTGAACTTCGTATATAAGACATCGACATAATCGTACGAATGCTATTGTGATTATGTGTATGGGTAAAGGTGAAGATTTCATCCTAGGAAACAATGTTTACATTCTTCGTTTAAAGGAAGTACATTCATAAACTTGTTTTGTGAATCGAAACGGAAATCGCTAGGCTTATTGGTATTGTTATTCATTGCATATCTTTGGATTACCAATATGTGTGATTAGTATAACAGCTCATAACTTGTTATGTATCTTGGTAAAACTACTCACAATGCCTGACTTATGTATTGGTATGACTTTTATTAGTGAAACCGATCTTAAGTAATCACCTAAGATGGTATGATCGGTATTTGTAATTGGTGTGACCGATCCTAGTAATTGGTGTAACAGATCCTAATAATTGGTATGACCGATCACAAAAGAGTTGTATAATCGATCCTTGTAATTGGTATAACCGGTCCTAGTAATTGGTGTAACCGATCCTAGTAACTGGTGTGACCGGTCACAAGTAATACCGTGGGTATATAACCGGTCCTGGTACTTGATGTAACCGATCCTGGTAACTGATGTATCCGGTCCTAGTAACCATATGGAGGTAGAACCGATCCCTGTGTTTGGTAGAACCGTAAACCCATGATTAATGATTTGATAATTGATATTGATCAATCACATATAGTTTTTGGAAATCGGATGAACCAAATCTAAACTTGTTTGGAAGTGTGGCAAATCGGTTCCAAGATCGTAAATATGAAAGAGGATTTACAAAGATAAAGATGTCGACATACTTTGAACACGTGCAGTAATTCTTACCTTCTATTGTTCAAAGATATTCCTTAATAACTAAAGAAGAATCCTGGACCGAAATAAATTGAGAATCTTTTAATTAAGGTTTTTAGTTTTATATGCTTTTAATTACCAGCGATTAAATGCGTATCTCTGGAAAATAAAAATTGGTAATGTGCACTTACTAATTGAAGATTTTCTAGTGAGATTTCGATAGATATTTGGACAAAGCATTTCCAGGAATTATGAAAACCGATTTGGGAATTATTGCATATCTTGAGAATAATATGTTTTGGAAATTCCTTGGTGTCCAAACTTCCTTGGTCTATAAATACCTAAGTTTGCATTTCGAGCAAACTAATCCTCAGAGCCAGAAAAACAGACCATTAATGCTAGGAGTTAGTGATAATCTAAGGGATTCACAAAGCCATATTAGTTAGAGACCTAGACCCTAAATGACCTGTGATTGCATGCTTTAATCAGATAGGCAATGCTAGGGGTTATCCAAGGACTTTAGGTAGTTAACTAGCCACATGACAGGGATGTAACCAAGGTGAACTAGCTAGGTGAAGGAGAATTCTCATCCATATCCATACACTTCATTCCCATCCACAATTTCTCTCCCATGTTCTGTTTTGGTTAAGTTTTTCTTATTCATTGCCACTGATTTTTCTTTGTTCCTTTGCCACTGTCATTCACTGCTTCTTTGGTTTACTGTCACTTGTTTCTTCACTTCAATACACACCCAAGTCTCTGTGGTTCGACCCGTACTTGCACATTTGCCACTTTCGACACCGTGCACTTGCGGTTATAATTTGTAGGACCTTTTAGAAGCCTACCAAGTTTTTGGCGCCGCTGTCGGGGACTTGGCTGCTGTTTTGTTGAAGTTTTTCTTGTATCTTAGTTTGCTGTTTTTGCATAACTTGCTGTGCATCTTACTGTTTTGCATTGCATCTTAGGTTAACTGCATCTTAGTGTAACTTGCATTAGCATCTTGCATATTGCATATTAGTTTGCATCTTAGTTTGCATATCACTGCTGTATTGATCCCTCATTGCTTCTTTTTCAAGAGAAACTTACTTCTCTTTTTGAGCCAACAGGTGTTGCTGCTGCTGCTGCTTCCTGTTGCTGCTGCCAGCCTCTGCTGATGTACTCCTGCTCTCCTGCTGAGCTGCTGTGGTGCTCCTGCTTGTGCCAGGCCAAGACTGCTACTGAGCTGCTGTGGCTGCTGTTGCAGCCTGTTGCTGTTGAACTACCCCTGTTGCTGCCCTTGCTGCCTGCTGTTCTAGCTGAATTTGAAGCCTGTGAGCTGCTGGGCTTGATGCTGTGCTGCTAAGGCTGAAACCTGCTGAACCAAAGCTGCAGCTAGAACCCAAGCCAAACTGGTCTGTAATACAAGCCAAAGAAGAAAGACCAAAGCCCAACTGGGCCTTGAGTGTTGAAGCAAAAGTTTAGGAAGATCCAAAGCCCAACTGGGCTTGTGCAACTTAAAAATAGGGACCAAAGCCCAACTGGGCTTCCCTCCAAAAAGGTAAGCCTAAACCCAAACCCAAATTTTTTGGGCTTGTAATTTTTTTCGGTTTGTATTGTTATTCTCTTTTGGGCTTGTAATTGTAATTATCTTTTTGGGCATGTAATAATTATTTTAATTTTATTTCTTTCTTTATTTGGGATTGTAATAATTTTAGTTTTATTTTTATTTTATTTTTTATTTTTTTTTGTGGGTTTGTAATAATTAGTTTTATTTTTTTCTTTCTTTATTTGGGCTTGTAATTTAGTTGTTTGTTAGGCTTGTAGTTTCTTAATAGTGGGCTTGCTCTAAACTTAACTTTTTGGATTTTGGGCTTGCCTCTTTTGTGAACCAAACTTAACTAAATTTTGGGCTAAAAAAAAAAAAAATTGCTTCTAATTTCAAAAACCAAATTTTTGCTCCCCATCTTTAAAAACCAAAATGGGCTTTGCCCCTTGCCTTTAAAAACCAAATTTTCATCAACCAAATAGTGGGCTTTATGTCACACTAGTTTCCTTTTTTTCAAATATGGGCCAACCTCATGCCTTCTATGAATACATGTTTCCCACAATAAAAACTCCATTATCATGTATTGTCTTACCTCAAACCGATAACTTTTTTAAAATAAATGCAAGCATGATACAAATACTTCCAAAATTTCGAGGGTTCGATTCTGAGAACCCCTACACTCATGTAAGAGAGTTTGAACAAATTTGCCGGATTATGCAACCTGAACATATGTCCGAAGACTCTCTGAAATTGCGTTTGTTTACTTTTTCTTTAAAGGAAAAGGCCAAAACATGGTTTTACGGTTTGAGACCACAATCAATCACCACTTGGGAACAACTCACTAATCAATTTTTCCAAAGATTTTTTCCACATCATAGGACCATCGCTATTCGTCAAAATATCAATTGTTTTGTCCAGTTGGATGAGGAAACTGTTTTTGACTATTTTGAACGTTTTAATGATTTGTTGAGCGAATGTCCACACCATGGATTTGAGAAGTGGAGACTTGTCGCTATCCTCTATGAGGGACTAGACTTTAAATCTCGAGTCATGGTTGAGTGTATGTGTAATGGTGAATTTCTTGATAAAACTGTGGACGATGCATGGAAATTTTTAGCTGAGATTGCAGAGAAAACCCGTCAATGGGAATCCATTAGGGAAACTGAGACACTGTCACATGATATAGGTAATAATGAATTGAACTTTGAAAATAGCATGTTTAGTCCTTCCCATGTGTATGATATTGAATATGAACCTAATCTAGAGGAACATGAGTTGACTAATGACACCACAACTGCTAATAGGGACAAGTATGCATATTACTATGATGATGATGATGATAATGTTATGTTAGAAGAACATGTCTATGCTGAAAATGTTGTGGAACCTTTGGTTTCAAATACATTAGGCTTTTCTGCCCCGACCTTCATGAATGATATTTCTTCTAGTATTCCATATGCATGTGATGTTGATACTGATTTAGATATTGTGCAATTATCCTGTGAAGAGCGTGACTTAGGTAAATCTTCTGTTGATACTAATGATCCTATGCATGAAAACATAGTTGATGTGTCTGATTTCATACTTAAGCCACAATATATTGCTTCTGTTGATGATAATTTGAATATATCGGATAACCATGATTCTGAATTAGGACTTGTGAAATTGTGTTGTGATGATGAGCATGCTACACAACTTGATTATGATTTAGAAAATGCTGATGTGACTGATAATATTGGTACTTTTGATCTCATGCATGTGAGAAACTTAGATGTCACCTTCTTGCCTAAGTCACAGATTGAGATTATTCCACCCAACCTAGATTTGGTTTGTAACAAAAATTTTAAACCAACTTTTTGAAGATTTCCAACCTAGGATTGGAACTGTGTGCCTCTCAAGTCCTCTTGGACTATTTTGCATCTAAATACAATACTTTTAAGGAGCCACAGTTGGAATATGCATGTTTGTCCATCCCAAACAAAGTCCATTTTGAGTTAGACCTTGTGAATCATGCACCCCTAAAATGGAAATTTTGTGCTTAAAAGTAAACCTGCTGAAAATTACAGGTTTGGGGGTGATTCATCCGGTTTTTCACTTTCGCTCTCATTTCAGTCCAATTTTAGTGTTTTGAAACTGTCTATGTTTCAACACTTTGTCTTTTGGGTTGATCCTCAACTCTTTAGACTTTATGTATATAGTGAATTTTTTGTATATAATCTGGTAGGTAGTTTTTAGTGAAATTTATGTTTTCTTTATATTTTGCTACTCCATGGTGATCGCGGCTGAAATATGTTGGATTCTAACCATGAACAATGGAGTTCGGTTCTTTCTTTCGTCAAATCGGGTAATCTCTTTCCTTTCTCTCAAAAATCAACATGTTCTTCTGATTTGTCCAAGTTATGAATATGTTTATCATTAGAAACATTGAGGACAATGTTTAGTTTAGGTTTGGGGGTATAGAGTAGATACCACGATAACATGTTATAATTGAAAACAGAACTCCCTCTTTTTGAAAAAATTTAAAAAAATTCCAAAAAAAAAAAAAAAAAAAAAAACATAAAAATGGAGCTCATTTACCTTGAAATGTTGACTCTTGTGCAAATATGTAAACTTTAGGAGTCATAGTCTAGATATTTAGGCACCCTGATTCTAGCACAATTCACATAGTGATAAGAAACTTGCACGCGCACGATCTACCAATACATGTATAGCCTCGATCTTCAAGGTGTTTGATAGGAAGTTAGATTGCCAATCACTTTAGAATACTGAATGAGACTTGACTATCTTGTTCTTTGGTTGGCTGGGATAGAAATTGGAGGATACGTTAAGAAAAGCAACCATAGAATTTGACCGGATGCATTCGATAAGGGCCACCTCTTGCTAAGAGTCATGTAATTATGTTTTTCTTTTTGTTCATGTATCAAAAGTGTCACTATGTTGTAAAGATCAAAGTTATTTCTTCAAAAAAAAAAAAAATCAAAAAAATCAAAAAAAAATCAAAAAAAAATCAAAAAAAATCAAAAAATAAATAAATAAATATCAAGTATTTATTTATTCCATGTTTTGTCATGTTAAAGACAATAGTTCTCTCTTGTTCCAAAAATAAAAGAGAGTAATCAATGTAAATAAGAGTCATGTAAAGAGTCATCTTTTTGTTGTAAATAGTCTTGTAATAAGCAAGGAGGGTGCAGCCATCGATGTATAACGCGGGTAAACTGAAATATCACCAACTCATTGGGTGAAAATTCACAATTCTCGTAAAGCCGGACAGCTAGCTTGGCTTAGAATTCGGTTCTTAGCCTAAAAACTATCTCTTCGTGATTAGTAGTCATAACTTCAGGTCATTCTAGAAACATGTGTAGATACACTTTACACTCTTATCACGTGTCTTTAGTTGTTATCAGTGCTAGGATTGTGCCTTAGATAGCTAGATTGACATCTCCATTTTGCTGTGAGCTTCTACTGTCTTGCACATGTCACATTTGATGGAATCTGAGCTTATATTTTGTCCTATAACTTTGTAGGTACGTTCTAAGCAAACCTTCACGAGACTTCACTCGTCCACTAGGGACACTTAGTGGTTTAAAAGGCTTAGTGCATATGCTAAATGCATTCGAGAGACCAGCGACAGTGGTATAGGTAGGATTTCCTTAGTTTTGTTTTACTTGAGGACAAGTAAAATTCAGGTTTGGGGGTATTTGATGAGTGCTAAAAAGTGCATATTTCTATATATTTTTCTTGGCATTTAACTCATCTTTTGTGCGTTAATTCTACATTTTATCCCATATTCTGTATTTTCTTTGTTTTCAAGAATAAATATTTTATTAATTAATTTTGCATTTTAGGTAATAAATAAAGTTTGGATGAATTACGGAGCGAAAAGAGCAGAAAAGTGGTGGAAGCCGAGAAGAATTACGCAAGGAAGCTGTGAAGAATGTTGTGTGCAAGACCAAAAGGCTAGAAATGGGCTCAACAAGGAGGAAATCGATCGTAAAGAATAAATGGGCTCGGAATTACCCCAAGCCAACTTATCTCCCACACCAAAACCCAAATTCACAACCCACTTCTCCTGTAGCCGTCAGATTGGATCCTCATCTGAATCCAACGGTCGCTTCATCGCCAATACATAAATTTTCTACAACCGCTTCACACCACAGCACCTTACTCGATCTTGAGCCGTCAGTTTCGTTGTATTTTTGCATCCAACGGTCGCTCATGATCTGTCTCCATCTCGCCGTTAGATCCGTTCCAGAAGATGTTACCCACGGCTCAGCTTTGCAAGACATCAAATCTTGATGTTCCCGATACACACCCTAGAACCCTAACATATTTTCCCAAAACAAACAACACCTAATTCATTCTATCGGGTTTTTCTCATCTCCACCTTCTTCTTCTTCACAGCGCCTCCACCAACTCCACTGCACTGTCGCCATCACTACCACTTTCTCCGCCACCAACTCCACCTCAATCACCACCATACCCACCACGTATAACAACCAAACCCATCACTCTACCTACCTATTACATCAACCTCTCGATCTTTCTTTCTCTCTGAAACCCTAGTTTTAGGGGTTGATGATATAGGTTAGTTAGAGAAGAAATCAAAGGTATGGGAAGATAGAGAGAAGATATGGAAGCATGGGTCGACGAAATAGAAGAAGAAATCAGAGAGTTAGGTGAGTGAATTTCGTATTTGGTAAAACCCTAGTTTCACTGATTTGGGGGTTTTTGATTTTTTTGAGCTTGCATGTATAAATTGAATGCTTGGGTGACGAATTGACGCATGCCTGGACTAGCCAGTGTGTCAATTAGGTTTAGTTTTAGATTTCTTTGTTTTCCAATTTCAACTTATGCTTCACTGTTTAGTTCTTAGGTTTTGTTTAAATGTTAGTTTCTTCAATTAAATATCAGTTTCATCATGTGAATGTATTTTTCATGTTATGTTTGTGTTAAGTTCTATGTATGTAATGTTTCTTCACATGATCCTGTAATTTCCCTGTTTAAATCTTAGAGAAGACAACTGAACTTTGTGGTTAGCCATTTGGGTTAGACCCTGTTGAGCTCAAAAATCAGCCATTGAATCTCCCTAGAACACGTTCAACAATTTGATCAAAAATCTGCAGAAGTGTTCTCCATTTTCCGGCCAAAAATATTTTTTTGAATTTGCGAAGAAGGTCACCCCTTATCCGTGGTTGCCCCTTTATCCGTTGCTGGAGTCCGAATAACACATGCATTGGGGTGCCTTTAGTAATTTTTCTGGGGTGTTTCTAACACTTTTTCTGGGTTCCTCCGGTGCATTTCTGGGGTGTCTTTAGTACAAAAAAGCCTACGGCTGGGAAAGAACTCCCGGTCATAAGTATGATATACGGCTGAAAAATGAAAATATTCTAGTTGTAGATATGAGCCACCGCTGGAAAATGTAAACTTATCGGGTATGATTTGCCATTCTGGAGGTGTTTTTATTCATATCGATGTTAGCTTAGATGCTGAAGTTTAGTAATGGTTAATTCAGTTTTATTGTCTTTAACTTATACCCGTTGTGGAGGTGTTTTTATTTTTCACATTGATTTCAGCTATTAATATCGGGTCTGTTAGAGCATTGCTTGGTTGAACCCACCAAGCGTTGGTATGTCAAGTTTGGTTGTCATATTTTAGTGAACCAAAATTCAATTAGGAGTCGCTTGATTATGTACTAGAGTCAACTTCGTATAGGTTAAACTAGAAAGTTATTAGGGTTATGAGACATACAAGTATTACTCAAAGACTTGAAGAATGTGAAGTAGTAAAGATCTACATCGACGACATCATCCTTTCTCTTGAGGTTAGTAATATTTGACTTGAATTGTTTCATTCCTAACGTATCTTTCAAGTCGTGCTATATTGAAAACATGACTGCAAACCTATGGATGATTATACTCTAGTAGATAGACGTAGTATTAAGGAATTACAATATGAAGTATAATGCTTATCTTTTGAACTTCGTATATAAGACATCGACATAATCGTATGAATGCTATTGTGATTATGTGTATGGGTAAAGGTGAATATTTCATCCTAGGAAACAATGTTTACATTCGTTTAAAGGAAGTACATTCATAAACTTGTTTTGTGAATCGAAACGGAAATCGCTAGGCTTATTGGTATTGTTATTCATTGCATATCTTTGGATTACCAATATGTGTGATTAGTATAACGGCTCATAACTTGTTATGTATCTTGGTAAAACTACTCACAATGCCTGACTTATGTATTGGTATGACTTTTATTAGTGAAACCGATCTTAAGTAATCACTTGTCGAGTCTCGCTCATTCACTCCATATAATTCTCTTTAACTCGGCAGTAAAGAAAATATTTCTGGGAATATTTTCTTTCCTGTTTCATCTTCTCACGCGTTTTCAAGCCTCCAAATTACCATATTTAACTCCTTCACGCTCCAACAGGCTGTGAGGGTCTTCCATGCACGCACAAAACACGTTGAATCTTCTCCAAATCACGTGAAACCCGTGATATACACGAACTGCCCTATTTTCAACCCGTGAATTGTTTAGATGATTTTAGCCAATTCTGGTCGAACCAAACGCCCACAGTGTGTTTAATAGGCCATATCACAACTATCTACCAAAAATCAGCCATTGAATCTCCCTAGAACACGTTCAACAATTCGATCAAAAATCTGCAGAAGTGTTCTCCATTTTCCGGCCAAAAACATTTTTTTGAATTTGTGAAGAAGGTCACCCCTTATCCAGTGGTCGCCCCCTTATCCGTTGCTGGAGTCCGAATAACACATGTCCATTGGGGTACCTTTAGTAATTTTTCTGGGGTGTTTCCAACACTTTTTCTGGGTTCCTCCGGTGCATTTCTGGGGTGTCTTTAGTACTCTATCCTAGGGTGTAAAACACCACTTTTCGACCCAATTTCGCCGCAAGAGCTTATTTTTCCAAAAACATCTACAAAGATATAAAATAACACAATAAGTATTTAGTCGAGTCTAACAATACAGAACATTGAGAACAAAATAGACACATAAATGCGTCTATCAAATACCCCCAAACTTATTATTTGCTAGTCCTCAGGCAAAATTCATTTTTGAAAAGTGACCGAGTTAATCTCGGGTGGGTTTATCAGAGGTGTACCCACAAAAAACCATTTACTCCAAAACCTAGCTATCTACGCAGAACCTTGGAAGGCACTAAAGAATCTCCTTGGTTGGCATACAAACATTGACTATAGGAGGAAGTACCCTGATGCGAAATTCCAAAATTCATATATAAGTGACAGAGCTCTACTCAGATAGTTTCACTATGGACATCATAACCGGAGTCAAAACTAATCACATAGATAAATAATGAGATGGATATAGAAAAACATAGATGGTTTTGATGTTTACTAGGTGAATGGTGTTTCCCATATCTGTCTGAAGGCCACTACTAGGATGAACCTATCCTAATGGACTGAGATACCGGTCTGACTAATATCAACACACTGGCATATACAAGGGAACCAGTGATTGACTACATAGAACAATATTTTATTTTATTTTGATTAACGGCATGAATAGATATTTTGGGGTTAATTATGTCGCAAGTGGGACAAACTAACTCTACCTTTCATGTCAAATTATGAAATATTGTGCCATCGGGACTTCAACCTGAGATCTCCTGGAGTGCATGAAACCTTTGAGAATCGGGGATGACCAGCTGAGTTAGGTACCCGTTTCCTATAGAGAATACCTCTGATTTAACTCTCATTACAATTTTGTTGCTTTTAATCGTGTAAAGTGCGTACAAAATTTGAAAAAAAAATTCGGAATTGCATATCATAAAATCCAAATCGTAACACCAGTATACGGCTGGGAAAACTTGACCACCCAGCTGTCAACAAAAAAGCCTACGGCTGGGAAAGAACTCCCGGTCATAAGTATGATATACGGCTGAAAAATGAAAATATTCTAGTTGTAGATATGAGCCACCGCTGGAAAATGTAAACTTATCGGGTATGATTTGCCATTCTGGAGGTGTTTTTATTCATATCGATGTTAGCTTAGATGCTGAAGTTTAGTAATGGTTAATTCAGTTTTATTGTCTTTAACTTATACCCGTTGTGGAGGTGTTTTTATTTTTCACATTGATTTCAGCTATTAATATCGGGTCTGTTAGAGCATTGCTTGGTTGAACCCACCAAGCGTTGGTATGTCAAGTTTGGTTGTCATATTTTAGTGAACCAAAATTCAATTAGGAGTCGCTTGATTATGTACTAGAGTCAACTTCGTATAGGTTAAACTAGAAAGTTATTAGGGTTATGAGACATACAAGTATTACTCAAAGACTTGAAGAATGTGAAGTAGTAAAGATCTACATCGACGACATCATCCTTTCTCTTGAGGTTAGTAATATTTGACTTGAATTGTTTCATTCCTAACGTATCTTTCAAGTCGTGCTATATTGAAAACATGACTGCAAACCTATGGATGATTATACTCTAGTAGATAGACGTAGTATTAAGGAATTACAATATGAAGTATAATGCTTATCTTTTGAACTTCGTATATAAGACATCGACATAATCGTATGAATGCTATTGTGATTATGTGTATGGGTAAAGGTGAAGATTTCATCCTAGGAAACAATGTTTACATTCGTTTAAAGGAAGTACATTCATAAACTTGTTTTGTGAATCGAAACGGAAATCGCTAGGCTTATTGGTATTGTTATTCATTGCATATCTTTGGATTACCAATATGTGTGATTAGTATAACGGCTCATAACTTGTTATGTATCTTGGTAAAACTACTCACAATGCCTGACTTATGTATTGGTATGACTTTTATTAGTGAAACCGATCTTAAGTAATCACTTGTCGAATCTCGCTCATTCACTCCATATAATTCTCTTTAACTCGGCAGTAAAGAAAATATTTCTGGGAATATTTTCTTTCCTGTTTCATCTTCTCACGCGTTTTCAAGCCTCCAAATTACCATATTTAACTCCTTCACGCTCCAACAGGCTGTGAGGGTCTTCCATGCACGCACAAAACACGTTGAATCTTCTCCAAATCACGTGAAACCCGTGATATACACGAACTGCCCTGTTTTCAACCCGTGAATTGTTTAGATGATTTTAGCCAATTCTGGTCGAACCAAACGCCCACAGTGTGTTTAATAGGCCATATCACAACTATCTACCAAAAATCAGCCATTGAATCTCCCTAGAACACGTTCAACAATTCGATCAAAAATCTGCAGAAGTGTTCTCCATTTTCCGGCCAAAAACATTTTTTTGAATTTGCGAAGAAGGTCACCCCTTATCCAGTGGTCTCCCCCTTATCCGTTGCTGGAGTCCGAATAACACATGTCCATTGGGGTGCCTTTAGTAATTTTTCTGGGGTGTTTCCAACACTTTTTCTGGGTTCCTCCGGTGCATTTCTGGGGTGTCTTTAGTACTCTATCCTAGGGTGTAAAACACCACTTTTCGACCCAATTTCGCCGCAAGAGCTTATTTTTCCAAAAACATCTACAAAGATATAAAGTAACACAATAAGTATTTAATCGAGTCTAACAATACAGAACATTGAGAACAAAATTGACACATAAATGCGTCTATCAAATACCCCCAAACTTATTATTTGCTAGTCCTCAAGCAAAATTCATTTTTGAAAAGTGACCGAGTTAATCTCGGGTGGGTTTATCAGAGGTGTACCCACAAAAAACCATTTACTCCAAAACCTAGCTATCTACGCAGAACCTTGGAAGGCACTAAATAATCTCCTTGGTTGGCATACAAACATTGACTATAGGAGGAAGTACCCTGATGCGAAATTCCAAAATTCATATATAAGTGACAGAGCTCTACTCAGATAGTTTCACTATGGACATCATAACCGGAGTCAAAACTAATCACATAGATAAATAATGAGATGGATATAGAAAAACATAGATGGTTTTGATGTTTACTAGGTGAACGGTGTTTCCCATATCTGTCTGAAGGCCACTACTAGGATGAACCTATCCCAATGGACTGAGATACCCGTCTGACTAATATCAACACACTGGCATATACAAGGGAACCAGTGATTGACTACATAGAACAATATTTTATTTTATTTTGATTAACGGCATGAATAGATATTTTGGATCCAAGCGCATGCTTCTTGTCAGCAGATTACATGATAGTTCCCACGGGTCCTAGCAGTGGTGACAACTTGAATCGTGGGCCCCACCTACTCTCTTAGAGAAACATTGTTTAGAAACAAAAAAAAATAAGAATAGAAGTGAAAAGGACTCAACGAGATATGGTGAAAATATCATGTTATTACTAACACCTGAGCTCTGTGCTTTTATGAATAGACTCTTTCGATGTTTCCATCTAATCAGATTGGTTCCTCAACTCCTATAACCAAGATGTTCCCATCCACTTAGATTGGTTAGTGTCAATCTTAATAAGCATAAATTTCTAGGCTCTGGAGTTTATTTATTTATTCTGCAACTTAAAAGTTTCTCACATACCCCCAAACTTAAATATAACATTGTCCTCAATGTTCTAAAGATAAAATTAAAAGCATGAACAAGGAGAGAAATTTTTACTATTTGAAGCAAAAGAGTTAAGGAAAGATATTACTGTGTTGCATGAGATTGGGTTACCTCCCAAGAAGCGCTAAGTTTAAAGTCTTCAGCCAGACATCGGAAGGAATTAGTCATCTCATATAATCAAAAAGTAACAGTCGAAATAATTGTGGGTCTTCGAAACCAAAAAGAGCTGACCAAAGGAAACTACAATAACCCAAGAAAGTGAACAAGGATAACATGCCCTTATCTAGTTTCCTTATTAAGATATTTATATCTAATTGTGGTTCAGGTTCTATGAAAGGGTCTAAATAAAATATTTTCATTGGTTGCGTTTCTTCATAGGTGGGATCCGAATCATTAGGTCCTAGAGTCTGGAAAAACTCAAATAAGAACTTAGAAGCACAAAACAAGAACCTAAATAATTGAGGATCATCTAAGTCAATCAGGTTTGACTTACATAACTGACCACAATGAGAGTAGTGGTCATTCTTAAGAAAATGTGTCGATTATATCAACCTAAAGTACTTAGGCTTAGTCTCAGAACTTAATAAGTGACACAATTGAAATTTATACGTTCCCACAATTGGAAGCAAATTATTTGCTGGTAAAACAAATTTAATATTGGTATTATTGCCTGGGCAAACCACATCAACCAGAGGATGGGTTTCTAATGACTGAACTTCTTCCTGGACATCATTAGGTTCGGGAAAACGAGTATGAGGTAATCTTGTAAAATGGTCGAGGCAGAGATATCAAGTCCAAAATGAGGGATCTTTGTAAGAGCTAAAGGTATGGCACAAGGAGAATGATAATCACCCCCAAACTTAGATTTTTGGGTATCTCTAGATAGACTAGCTACAATTTCCTTAATTTCTAGATCATTGGAATACTGAAAATAGTCAATTGCTCCTTCGAGGTTATACTCAAGCGACGCATCCTTACTCATATTTAATAGCTCTACGAGTTCATTTTCTTCGTCTAAGACTATTGTTTCTAAGTCGCTAGACTCTAAAACAGCATTTTCGGAATAAACCCGTTCCTCTAAAGCATTATCGGCTTCGTAATCAAAAGGAAAAACTACATCGTCTAAAACAGTGGTATCCCTAATCAAATCCTCGTCCTTTTGAATAGGTGAATAATCATAAAAATTATTTGGATTTGAACTAGAATCATTGTAAAGCTCAATTGTATTAATAGATTCCTGATCACTATGCCTACACATTTCAGATTCTTCATTACTACTATCCTCATCATAATAGTACGAAGATGATTGAACCTTATCTAAATAAGTAGTGTCTTTTATTCTAACCTCGTCCTCTAAATTAGGAAAATATTCACTATTGATATCAAGGGTAGAATAAGAAACACTATTTTGGAAATTTAGATCATTTCGAGCAGCATTAGCTAACTGTTCATTTTCTGCCTCTAGACGTGCCTGAATTTCACTGAGCATAACACTTATACGTTCACCACTCTCGTTTATCATCTCAGAATACCGTGTACACTCTTCTTTTAAACTATTCATTGCAACTAAACGTTTATACGTCCTTTTAATCCGTTGTTGGGTCTCTTCTAGAGAAGGAACAGATTCAGAAATATCATAATCAGGACTAGTTTTTAAGTAATTTTCCAAAAACGCGTAACTAGTACTATAATGTTCCTGATTTTCTTGCTCGTAAGACCAATTCGCGTGTGGATAGTAATTGGGCTCACTATGGTATGAACCATAACCTTGAAAAGGATGGCGTTCCCAACCACTATTCCCAACATGGTCATAAAAAGGATGATGTCCATATTCAAATTCAGGTCGATAATCATTGTATTGGCTTCTATCATACCAGTTCGACATTCTTAATTGCAAGGGAATTCTACACAATCACAAACAAGGCTGACTCGACCAAATCAAACCTATAGAATCTAGCAAACAAAAAGCATGATGGCTCCACTTAGATTGTTTTCTAGACCAGCTTCTATTCCTTCGAAAAGGAATTCGTTGAATCGAGGCGAGGGAAGCTCAGTGGAGCTTTGATACCCAAGGCCTCACCGCTATCACAAGGCGGCGCAGTCACGCATTCAACTTACAGAAACCATCAAGAACTTTGAAGTATGCTTAAAAGAGTAACCAATATTTTTCGGAAGATTTTCCTACCAAGCTCGTTACCCTATCGGTCTCGTTCTAATAATATTTTAAGCTTGGGTTCGCATTAGGTTTCATTTACCTAAGGAGGCAAGAAGGGAACGGTGATGAAATCCGAACCCTTATCTTATATGGCCAGTTCTTGCCCTTTACTAGGAAATTAAAGCAGCCGGTTCAGTCCTTAATATATAATCACCTTAAGGCAGACAGTAAACCTGCTGACAGGAGATTCGCGGGTGTTTAGAAGTTTACCTCCCGTACCAGACGGGAGAAGAACCGTTGTAGTCGACTCGGGCCACTGACTCCGGTGTCAGTGTGCGAACCCGAGGGGCCGAGACGATATTGTAACGTCGTCCTTCACTGCAAACAGTTTATATTTAAATTTTTTTTAAATAACCCTTCCGTAGGTTTAAAATTAAAATAAATTGTCCAAAGTCCAGTCCAATAAAAAGAAATACAAAAAATAATAATAATAATTACAAAAAAAATAAAATGGAAAGTCTCTTTTAAAAAAAAAATAATAATAATTCTCTTTTTTTCTTTCTTTTTTCTTTATTTTTTTGCTTTGTCTTTTTTCCTTCTCTTTTGGCTTTAAGCTTTGATTCCAAGGTATTTAATATCCAACTTCAAACCTGTAATACAAAGACACAACCAAAGAGACGTAAAAAGAATAAATGGAATAATAAAAACCTAAAAATTCTACCTAAGCACAAATCCTCGTCGGCGGCGCCAAAATTTGATGTATTTTCAAATGGTTGTAGTGATAGTGGTAAAAAGATTCGTTTCAGACTTGTGAAGGAAATGGAATTTTTGAT